>NW_021938835.1:202486-219063 GCF_001715985.3 Manacus vitellinus
CTTAGTGAATTCAGGCTGTAGCTTCCTCAAGACTATGAATGGATTGATGTCACGTGTGAGTTACTTCAGAGGACATACAAATATGTAGAAAATAATTCCATATTCATGGACAACTATGGAAGAAAAACAGACAATATTCAGAATTTGAATAGTTTGTTAAAACATATTCAAGCACTTTGCCTTAAGAGCTCTACTCACCAGTTTATCTTGTCATCTCCCTCTGGATGGCTCTATTATCTCCTTTTTTATTTTTTTAGTAGACTAATTATACTTAAAAGTGAGTATTTGATTTTCTTTTACAAAGCTAGCAACTAGACTTCAAAAAATGCATGCTGTTATCTAGCACTGCAGTCTGCCAAAATAAAATAGCAAGAAGTGATACAGTTCATAACCAATAAAAGTATATACACAGAGCTAAAAAAAAAAGAGAGAGTGAGGGTTAAATCCTGTCTCTGCTGAAGCCAGAGAAGTTTTATCACTGTCTTCCTTAGAGCCTGCACTTCATCCCAGCTACTCATAACACTTCTCATATTTGATAGGGACCAATTTAAAGTGATAAATAGCAGCCAAATTGCACGTGTGTGTGAGGGGGGGAAGATTTAAAAATGGCCTCAGTGTTGAAACTAAACTACTTCTGTCAGTATTGAAGTTTTTGGCCGACCAGGCTAAAGCCGATTTAAGCAGGGAAAATGTTTCTGCTTATGTTGGTTGTCTGAAAGCTCCAAGCTGGTCAGACCAGCTCCTTCTGAAGTCATCTCCTAAATGGTGTTCAGGCTGCCCAGATTTAAAAAGGGTCACCAATCCACAGAACCAACCTTCACTCAGAATATCAAGTTATGTACCTGCATATTGGATTAAGATCTACCTTCAGGTAGCAAAAAAAAAAAAAAAAAAGCCTCACATGAGTCTAAAAATGTTTACGTTGTGAAATATGGTTTTTCTTCATTTCCTGTTGGTAGAACCTTTACTGCAAAGTCCTGAACCTGAAGTCAAGCTCACAATGTCTGTGTCACTGTCCAGACAGAACTCACTGCAAGATTTAATCTTTGAGACTTGGTTCCCTTTGAAGCTGATCATCACAGAATAATTGAGAATAAAGACCTTCAGGATCACCCAGTGCCACCCTCACCCAGCACCACCACAGTCACCCCTAATCCATGATCCCAAGGGCCACATCCAGACACCTTTGGAACACTCCCAGACACAGGGACTCCACCACCTCCCTGGGACACTTATTCCAAGGCCTGAACACTCTGGCATTGGATTTTTTATTTTCTAATCTCTAATCTGAGCCTCCCCTGGTACAATTTGAGGCCATTCCCTCTCCTCCTTTGCCTTGGGAATGGCAGCAGAGCCCGACCCCCCCTCCCTGCCCCCTCCTGTCAGGGAGCTGGGGCGAGCAATGAGGTCCCCCCTGAGCCTCCTCTTCTCCAGATAAACCCCCCCAGCTCCCTCAGCTGCTCCTCACAGGACATTGCCACAAGGGGCACTGGGAATGGTTAAATCCAACCTTCTGGCTCCAGAAACTCCCCCACCAGGATGGGAAGTGTTCTCCCTGCCTTGCTGTCCACCATGTCCTAAGCTTTCCTGTGACCCTGCTGTTTGAATGAAGTCCTGGAGAGGGCAAAATATGAGTTTATACACCCCTCTCATAAACAAGGGTGAGCAGTCCAGGCCTGAGGAGAGTATTTTTCCTCCCTAAAATGGTATGAGAGAGGAAGAGCTGTTTAAACTTAGGCAAATTCTGTAGATTGAACATGACTGTCCTTTGTTGTGAAATGTCACCACACTTAATTTAAGAATTGTGTCATTATTTTTCATTTTTTCTATTTCCTTGATAGCTTTGGAAGGTAATTCTTCTATATTACTTCAATTTTATTCCTTTCAGAGAGCACAACTCTTCAAAGCAGGGAAGTGTAACATGTTGTATTGCTTTCCTGACAGTGTGTTCAGTGATATATAGCTTTAAAACAGCGATTTCACATCCTCAGTCCCTTCTAAATAATTTACCTTTTTTTTGTTTAAAAAAAAAAATATCTCTAGCATAAAGATATTTCTTATACAGTTTTGTTTTCAAATGTAAATATACAGATTGGAGAAGGAAATTGTGGTTATGCTTTGGAGTAATGCAGCCAACAGACTCTTTGAGAATGAATTGCTGATTTGCTACCTGAAAATGAAAGTCACTAAAAGGCATGTTGACAGCAATGAAAGGGATGTAATTACAGATTCCTTCCTTTCTTTTGAGGCACCTCTCCCTTCAAAAAACGTTTCCTCTGCTCCTGTCAGGGAAATATTTCAGGAAACTCCCTCACAGCTTATCTCGGGAAGAGGGAGGAATATGATGTGCTGCAGGTTATGCCTCCACGTGTGAAGTTGATCTTTGTCTCCCACATCCAAGTCAATTTTTAGCCAAAATTGTTTGCTGGCCTGGGGGGAATAATGGTTTCAAGTTAGAACCACATGCAGAGCAAGACAGATAGAAGAGATGCTACCCCCTGCAAAGCCTCTCAGATGTCTGGCTCTGAAAAGAGCTTTCCCATTTCTACCACGCCAAAACCAGGAATATTTGCAGTGCTATTAGAGTCAGCACTTCCAAAACTGCCTTCTCATTAAAGTCTCTCATTCAAATAAATTTAAATGTCTTCCATCTAAACCACATGACAGGGTGTAGCAGCAGGGCGAGGCGTGAGCTGGACCTCACCCAGCGCAAAGGCAGCCTGGTTTGCTCATCAGGAGCACCAGCAGTACCCAGTAAAGTGTCTGAAATCACAAGCCCACTGTCCAGTTTCCTGGAAAAAATGCTGTCAGACACCCTCTCTCCTCCACACAACTCCACCCACTGTGTCCCAGCCCTCGTTTTTATCGCGTTTTTCAGCAGGGCCCAGCTGACACCGTGGGAAGTCCTGCATGCCCAGATCCCAGTGTTCACATTAAACCTGCCTTGGAGAGCCTCTACTTTAAGGCATGCACTTATAAGATCATGAGAATTTCCACCTCTTAAAAGACAAAGCCCATCATTTTGGAGCTGCTGTTTCCTTTCTTCAGCGTGAGGTTTCCCTCTGATGTAGAGGGCAACGTATGCCAGGCCCTAAGGCTCAGACTCGAACATCCCACACATTTTAAAGAGGGCCATGAGAAGAGAGTTTCCTTTCAAAAACTTTCACGGGGGAAAAAACCACTCATTTTATTTGTCTGCAGTGACAGTAGAAAGCTTTGATTTCTAGCTTTGGGCATCCAAGGGGGCCTTCTACTTCTCACCTCAGAAACTTTACCTGCCACCTGGCAGCTCTCTGCCTGTGTTAATTCATAAATTTACTCTCCTAAAGCATGTCTGAAGTGGGAAAATACTGCTGCCTCCTTTGCTGCTGGTGAGGTGGCATCTCCCCACTGCAGAGCAGGTGACTGAAGCAGAGGGACACCTCATGCCATGCTTGGGATGGAGCAGGAAATAGAGATGCTGAATCTGCCTGAAGATCAACAGAAGATCAACAAATGAGGTCACTTGACCCCATTGGGGTCTGCAGCTTCCTCCCAGAGGGCACTGGAGGGGAAGCTCCGACCTCTGCTCGCTGGGAGCAGGGACAGGAGCCAGGGAAGGGCTGGAGCTGGGACAGGGCAGGGTCAGGGTGGATCTCAGGACAAGGTTCTTCCCCCAGAGGGTGGTGGGCACTGCCCAGGCTCCCCAGGGCAGTGGGCACGGCCCCAAGGCTGCCAGAGCTCCAGGAGCGTTTGGACAATGCTCTGAGGGATGGAGGGGGATTGTTGGGGTGTCCTGGGCAGGGCCAGGGCTTGGACTGGATGATCCTTGTGGGTTTCTTCCAACTCAGGATATTCCATGAAACTGAGGCCACCTGGGTTGTTACCTCCACCTGGTGTTGGCTATAGGGATAAGCCAGAAATCAAGCTGGTTTTTCTTCCCCTCATCCTGAAGTGAGAAAGGTGCAGAGCTTGCACCAGCTGCAGTTTATTCATATGTTGATTATTCACGCTGAGGACCTGGCCTCCCATGACCAATGTCATCAAAATACTGACAGTGTGCCAAATGTTCCCAGTTTTTCAGAAGTGCTGCAGACTCCTGTTACCTCTGAGTGGTTGACATGTTTTACCCCAGCACTGGCTCCACTTCAGTGATGAATGAAGTGACTCCCATAAAAATTGTCTGAAAAGCTCTCAGAGACTGCTTTGGGATAAAAGCTACACCATATGCTGCAAATAGCCAGGAATAATGTGCCTCCTTGTCAGGAAAAGCTAAAATCTGCAAGAGCCACAGGGATCCTCCTTAGGAATGATACCATCAACTCGAGTAATAGGGTTGTGCATTTGAATCTATTTTAAAGGGCATCTTTCTGGGGCAGAAAAAGAACAAAGACAGAATTATTTAATTTTTAGGCAGAGCCAAGTAGACACAAGGTATTAAAACAAAATATTTCACTGAACTCCTAAACAAACAGGATTAAAGGTACTTTTAAAATTGTGTGTAATTCTACAAATGTCAGTGAAAGGAAAATTAACATACAAAAGTGAGTTTTGAAACTTTAAAAATTTGCAGTCCCGTGAGACACTTTTGCCCTCCTAACTACCACAGAGAACATAAAAAAAAAATAATAGTAATTTGTACGTCCAAATTGCTAATCCCTGTATCTCTGATACCTTTGACTGGGTGCTAAAACTACCCAAGATCCCAGTTTGAAACATATCTGGTAAAAACTTCTTTCCATCTGATCCACGGTTATAAAGTTTAAACTTTGTTTTAGAAGTTTAAGAAAACTCTTCAAGCCTGCGAATGCTCCCTTCCACTACAGAGTCAAGAAGCAGCAATGTATGCAAATCCTTCAGAGAGATTATCATTACCTTAACTGAGCTGCCTAAAAGTTCGACATCCAGGCTAAAATTTTTGCCTCTTTTGAAATCTACTTTTAAATGGGATTAAATACCCTCTGGATAGGCCTCATTTTCCCTTTGCTCTGGAGGCAGGTTTAGGTTTAGCTGCCCAGGGAGGGCATGGAGTCTCCCTCTGGAGACATTCCAAATCCACCTGGACACAGTCCTGTGTCAACAGGTGACCCTGCCTGGGCAAGGGGGCTTGGACTGGATGAGCACCAGAGGTCCCTTCCAACCCCAACTATCCTGTGACTCTGTGAAAGTAATGAAGACATGTCATGTAAGTCAGAGGAGGGATTCACAGCCCTTATCTGCAGGACATCAGGAAGACACAAATAATGGGATAGGCAAGGCAGAAAACACATCCTACAAAGCACGTGGTACTGGGCAGCCAGCACCAGCCACACCAGCTCCCTGATCCAAGGGAACTCACAGAGCACTGGGATCTCACTGACATAAGTGAGGACAGGGCTTGGCACCCTCTGCACCAACTGATACTCATGGAAACTCTGAATGAAGCCCGTGGCAACTGCTTTATGTAGTTCTCCCAAGTGAAGATATATCTGGGAGAGCTGAGGAAACTGTAAATAGGAATTGGGTCATCCACATTCCCGTTTTAGATCCAGCTTAGCTGGGAAACAACCAGAAGTCGTCACCAGCAGACAGGTGTTTTTTTAGTGGTGGTTTTAGACCAGGCCACAGAAAACAAGATGTTGGCCTCACTTCAGGTTACACCCATGCATGGCTGCAAACCTTGGCAGTCTCCTCTGGAGAGGAGAAGGCTTTCTCAAGGGACAGAGACCAAAATATTCTCTCATCTTGCAAGTGAATGTTGAAGGCCATGCCTGGAGGCACCAGTGTAAAGGAAAGGGTGCTCATCCAGCTTCTTCCTGCTCCATACCATTCTCTCGGGCCAAAGGGATCACCTGGGCTCACAGTCCCTTCCCAGTGCCCACCCCACGTGCAAATACAGACATGATCCCTGAGAAGAAACTTCACAGGCTTATACAACACCTTGCAGGGCCACAGCAAACCTTGAGGCTCCCTCAAGGCATTTTTCCAAGGACACCACTTTGACAATGTGCCCAGAGACCTTTAATGTTACAGCCACAGAACAAGAGATTTCCTTGGCCAGGAAGGAGTTAAGAGGTGGGTTTCTAATCAGTCACTGAGCACCAACTCTTCTGTATTTCTTTCTCATGTTCCATTTCTCTATTTCTGAAATCTCTCAGCTGGGGCTGTTCAGCCTCCAGAGCAGACACTGAGAGGGGACCTCTCCCAGGTCTGTAGGGGCTGCAGGGAAGGAGGCAGAGGATGGACCAGGCTCTGCTCGGGGGGGCCCAGCAATGGCACAAGAGGAACAGGCAGGAACTGATGCCCAGGAAGTTCCACCTGGACATGAGGAAGAACTTCTTTGCTGGGCAGTGACCCAGCACGGAACAGATTGTCCAGAGAGGGTGTGGAGTCTCCTCACTGGGAATATTCCAGAACCCTCTGGACACAATCCTGTGCCATGTGCTCTGGGATGACCCTGCTGGAGCAGGGAGGTGGGATCAGATGATGTGGTCCCTTCCAGCCTGGCCCACTCTGTGACTCTGTGTACCTTCTCTCGATACAAGTTGGAAAATGAACATTTTTATACTGCAAGAGACAATAAATGTAAGCCAGCAAAAAATATTTTGTACAGCTATCTCAAAAAACATACATTGACACCAAACTCTACCAAACCCACCAGCAGCAGCACTAGGAATGATTCCATGGAGGAGCAGTACCAGGACACACATTAATCCTGTATCTGCTCCAGTCAACAAGCTTGGTCACAAGCACAGAGACCCAACACAGCTGATTAGAGACTCCAAAAGCTGATTATGGTATTAATTACCACCACTGCCATTTGTCAGCCGCTGCACCACATGGATCACTGGTTGGTCCAGACAGAAGACAAATGAAACAGAAGCTCAGGACTTTCTGCAGAATAACTTCAAGAAAAGTTATCCAAGACAAAGGGTTGTCTCAGGATGCAAGTTCATATTTCACCATAAGTTAGAAACTGATAAGCAAGGAGTCAGAGACCAGGTTTCAGCATGGAAAGAGATTAATATGGTGTGTCTCAAAAGCAGTTTTCAGTATGTTTAATCACAGTGGTAGTTATTCAACAGCACATATTTTTTCACATTACTTTTGCAGATTGATTTGTCATAGCACAGTGCTTTCTACTGGGCTTGATGACACATTCTATATTTCCTTCAGCTTATCTTGAATAACCTAAAAAACCCATCAACATGGATATCATCTCCAATCTGGTTGGGGCCTCGCTTCCCATTTTCCAGTCCATTACTAAGCATATTAAATGCCAGATTTAGGATGTGATTGGAGACACCCCTGCTACTGATCTTAAGTGCCAGGCTGGAAAATTAATGTTAACTATGACTTTCTTGTTTTCTCTTTCCTATCCATTTCTAATGGCTGACTGGATGTCACTTTTTCCTTCGACAAGAAAACTACTTGAGCTCTGTTTTTTTAAAAAACAAAACAAACTCATTATTTCAGATCCGCTTTTTGTGTGTGTGTGTGTGCATTCTAAAAAAACGTGGTACAAAAAAGACTTCCAATGTTCCTTTGGAAAATACATCCCACTTCATATCATTGATGTAGGAGCTGTATTTATAACTTTGCCATTGTTTATTATTGAGACTGGTTAGGTGTTATTTTTGCCCTGCAGAAAGGCCTGGAGGTGCTTCCCAGCACCGCTCTCATGTTTGTTTTCAAAACTAAGTACAAAGACTGTCACTCTTAAGTTCTCCACTTCCCTTGAGTCCATACATTTCTGTCGTGAGCAGCTCAGCCACTTCATTCTCCAAGCCTTTCCCAACTCCTGGATTAATACCATTAGGTCTGGGTAACTTGTTGCTATTTAATTTATCAGTTTGTTTCCAGCACCCCATCTGTTGATCCTGGCAACGGAAGAAAAATGCTTTAAGGGCGCCTCTAGAGCAGATATCTAAAGCAAGTCACACACACATCCCTAAAAAAAATTCTCACTCCAGCAGCCAGAACTGGAGATTACAGCCTGGTTCATGGACATGAGCCACACCAAACCAAACAGGGGACCCAAATAACTCAGGTCTTTCTGCTGCTGAACTTACGGTACCACGTTAAACCTCTGTATAATTAGCACAATCCAAAGCAGATGTATTTTTTCTCCCAAATGGTAAATATTCATGAGCTTTATTCAGTTAAGGTGGCTGCTGCTCTGCTCCCAGCTGTGTGTGTGTGTGTGCAGGCACAGGGATTGCAGTGGCTGCCCTGAGGACAACGTGCTGCGGGCTCAAATATGAACCTGACCCACAATGCACAATCCCAGAAACATTCAGGTTGAAAAAGACTTCCAAGAACATCAGGTCCAACCAGTTCCCAATGCCCCCATTGTCCCTCAGCCCAGAGCACTGAGTGCCACATCCAGTCCTTCCTTGGACACCTCCAGGGATGGGACTCGCACCACCTCCCTGGGCAGCCCCTTCCAATGCTTAGCAATCCTTTCCATGAAGAAAGTTTTTCTAAGGTCCACCCTGAGCCTCCCCTGGCACAGCTGGAGGCCGTTCCCTCTCCTCCTGTCCCTTGTTCCCTGGCAGCAGAGCCCGACCCCCCCCGGCTCCCCCCTCCTGTCAGGGGGTTGCAGAGCCAGAAGGTCCCCCCTGAGCCTCCTTTTCTCCAGGCTGAGCCCCCCCAGCTCCCTCAGCCCCTCCTGCTGCTCCAGCCCCTTCCCAGCTCCATTCCCTTCCCTGCACACGCTCCAGCCCCTCCAGGTCTCTCTTCCATGAGGTTCCAGACCTGGACACAGCCCTGGAGGTCCC
This sequence comes from Manacus vitellinus, assembly GCF_001715985.3. Lineage (NCBI taxonomy): Eukaryota > Metazoa > Chordata > Aves > Passeriformes > Pipridae > Manacus > Manacus vitellinus. Next base: position 211,225 of record NW_021938835.1, read on the forward strand.
TCAGCAGTGGCAGCACAGGGGACAATCCCTGCCCTGGGCTGTGCCCACACTATCCCTGATCCAGGTTCCATTGGCCTCTTACCCCCCTGGGCTTGTGTCCAACCACAAAGGCCAAGAGCAGCCTGGGGAGACAGACAAACCAGAGAGAGGAGCTGACCTGCCAGCAGCCCCCTCACCCTTCTCCCCCCAGCCCAGCATTATTAGGGCCGCAATGGGATCCATGTGTGATCCCAGCCCACATGTGCTCCGTGCTTCCTGCGCTCCCAGCCCTGCCGGGGCCGGGGTTTTAAATGACAGCATTTTATTTATATTTCTGCCGCCAGGGGCCCCACCAAGGCTTTGCTAATTCTGGACACCTGCAAGGTCCGTGAAGGGAGCAGCCAGTCGGCACTGGGGCGGGAGGGAGGAAAAGCACCGGGAACAGGGAAGAGCAATCCCAAGGATGGGAGTGCTGGGAGCAAGGAGAGAGCTGCTCCCTTCGTTTGTCCTGGAGTATACACTGATATTTTTTTCAGACCAGCCCCAAACCTCATTAAGTTTGAGGGTTGTTTGAGGGGTTGTTTGAGGTCCCCTGTCCCGTGGAGGATGGGGAGCTGCATAACCCAGTGACCAACTCCCAGGCTGCACAAAAACTCGGGGGTGGTTTGGCCTCCCTTCTGCCTTGAGCACATTAAACCAAACGCAGCCAAGCAAAGGTGGGGGAGGATCAAACCTGTGCTGAGGCAAGCAAACAAAACTGCTTTCTCCAAAGCTCTCCTGATACATTTACTATGGCTGGGGTTTTTGGAAGCTATCTGTCATTTTCGTTTGGCTTAAATATAGATCAAAAAATCCCTTGATCCCAAGAAGGCACTGAGGAGGCTCAGTCAAGACTCCAGAAGGGATGTGCTCCTTAACTTGGAAAGTTGGCAGATGACTTAATTTTGTTAGCAAATTTGACAACAGCGCCATAGGAATTTTCCAAAAAATCAAAGAGCCCTTTCATAGGCTCCTCTCCCCAAAACTCAATCCAGTGTCTAAGAATAACATTCAGCCCTCATTAATTAATGATATCAGTCCGAATAATGTCAGATTGCCTCAGAGACCTCGCTGGGACGGATGAATCACACCCTGCTGGCTCCAAGGCTCTCCCTCTGACAAACTGCAGTGTGTGATGACGGGCTGCTTTGCCTGGAAAGCACTCACCCACCAGCCTCAGAAGCTCTCAGCCCCTTCTGGGGTGTGTGCTCAGTTCTGGAGCAGACTGAGGTTAATGAGTCTCTGAGATAACACTTGGCTCCTCAGGGACCTGTAGGCTGATGTCACACCAATGTGCCTCTGCCGTGGGCAGCACCAGAGCTGGCCTGTGCTCCCCTAGCTTGGTTATCTCTGCTGGGCACTCAGAGATACACCCTGGCTGTATCAGGAAGGAAAATGTTATTTTCACCTCCGTTAGGTGGTGCTGCACCTCCCTATGGACTTTGCTCTGAATCTCAAAAATTAGTGGATCTCTGCAATCCGTTCTTGCTAATCCATCACACAGAGTCAAGATCACATCCAACAGCAAAATGCCACAAAGAAATCTATCTGTGATTCTGGCTTTTACCAGAACTACAAACTGAGATTTCTCACAAGACCTACTCAGCTGATACTGTTCCAACATGGGGAAAGATATGCCAGCTGTCTCTATAAATGTACAATTTCACTGGAGCCGTAATTATGTATGAAAACATCCAGACTGCTTCCAAAGTGCTCTGTCTTAATATTGATATAAAATTGCCTTGTTTCTGCTTGAAATGTAATCACAAATCCACAATTCAAGTCTTCATGTACCCCCACTCTGCTTTCTTCAAGAGCTGAAAGCAGTGACTCCTCATCAGTCATGAACACGGGGCTCAGCAACATTTGTGTGTCACCATCTTTTTACGTAAACGCCGCGTTCCTGGGCCTCGTGAAAAATGCACAGGCAAGAACAACAACCACGTTGTTTAACACATTCAAATAAATGTTTATTCACAGATGTTCTGGTGATGGCCACGGCTGGTCAGGAATGAACATCATGTCCAATCACTGCACCCCAGTTCCTCATGGAACAGCCCCATCCTACCACGTGACACTGAGACCTGAGCTGAGCTCAGCTAAACACCAGCTCAGCACACACAGACACACGTGTGGAATTCCCTGTGGGATCCCAGTCCCCGGGGAGAAGTGTCAGAGAGACAAAGCTGGGACTTGTCTTTCTGTGCAGTGTTTGTTTATCCGCCGCACACGTCGCGCCCGGTAACGTGAAGCCACCAGTTTCAAATTACAAATATACCATAAATGCCATAAGTCATTTATTTTTCTGCCGTGCCTGGGAGAGCAAATTTGGCACTTTTTAAAAAAAAAAAAAAATCTCGTCTGATGCTGATGTATTCTGATTGCCACTGCAAATATATATGTTTTTGTTAGGCATAAGCAGCTTTTTGATGTGACGGCCAAAAGCTCTCAAAGGGTTTGGTGCTGAGGGGTGGGGCCTCGAGAAAGGCCCATCAGACTTTGGGACCCCGGCCACAAACAATTTTCTGTTCAGTAGGACTGGCCTGAGAACAACTTTAACGTGCTGTTTACTCTAAGGCGTGTTGGTCCCAAAAGCGACTGACAAGCTGCACGCACGGACACTCGTGTTTGGGAGAGGTGCTGCCAAGCGAGCCTGTAAAAAGCATTAAACCCAGAATTTGTTATTTTCCTTAAGCATCCTGAAAAATTACACTGGGTGATCGCGTTCTGAAAAATCTGGTAACGTTAATTTCACCACTGAAATATGATTTCTTTTAAAAGCCCCTGCCATAGGATCCACCCCGACATCTGGAGAACAGAATCCAGGCCGACAGACTAATGCACATGTGGAGGAGTGTGTCTGCTCCTTTGCTGCTTCTCAGGACAGACACATTGTCTCCCTCTCCTTCTCCCTGTCCCCTCCTTTTCTTTTTCCTTCTTCTTTTTTTTTTTTTCCCTTCCTTTAATAAGACTACATATGTCTCCCAGCTCTGCTGAGAATGCGACCAGTGTGTGATATTGCCTTGCGTCGACACACAACGTCTGGCTTAGGTGATACCAAGTGGTTGCTGCCCTGGCTTTGAATGCTTTCTAGGTTATTAACCAGCACATCTGGCTCTCTCCCTAGGAGGGTGAGTTCTGCAGTGCCCCAGGAATTTCTTTCATACACCACTTTTATTAGCTTTTCAAAAGAATACGGATTACCACTGGAAAGGAAGACTTAGGTCGTTTGCAAACATATTGGTCCCCAACCTGTTTGCCACGTTTAAAAAGCAACAATGAGAAAAGGCCATTATCTGATTTTCAGAATTAATCTTCCTTCATTTTAGCACAGCTTTATTGCTCTTGGTCCGCTTTGCTGAAAAAATGGCTCGTGATTTGTGACAGAGAGAATTTAAAACAAAACAAAACAAAAAAATCACAACATTGCAGAAAACCACAAGGATAACTCAGTTTGGAAATGAAGCGCCCAAAACATTAATTTCTAATCCTGTTTTTCCTGCAGACATCATTCCATCACCACAGAAGGGAAGAGAAATGTGTTTCAGGCTTAATCAAAAGAAAGAAGTGCACATGTAGCTCCAGAGAGCAAATTTACCTGCTTTGCCCCCACGTGGAAGTTACACAGGATGTGAAGTTTGAATGCACAAGTGATATTCCTGTAATTTCCCATCTGGACATCCCTATTTCAGTAATGTCAGAGTGGCCTTTTCTGTTTTCATTTATGTCACTTCTGAAGCTGTTTAAGACAAATGGGAAAACTACTTTTCTTGCAGAAAATAGATCCATGTGGGGCAGTTACAGAGGGAGCTCTCCAGGGCTTTCCTTCTACCTGGTCAGTGAAGTTCAGCATTCTTGGCCCAAGCTCTCCTGAAGCAAACCTGGAAAAAACTGCCTCCTCACCTGCCTGCCAACCCACCTGGAATTCCACCTTCCCAGGAGGAACCTGCATCACCTGCCACTGCTGAGCACTGCATAAGCACAGACAATATTCTCCATGCAGAGCTAAGCAAGCACAGAAAAAAACAGTTTGCTGGACTTGCTAATCAACCTCTTCTTGAAGCCACATGAGGCCACATTTTCGGAAGCTGTCGGCACTCACCAGCTCCCATTGTTCCAAGTGGGAGCTGTTTGGCACTCACAGCTTTTGAAGGGCTGATACTTCATGGAGGTGTTTAAATGGGAGCTCTGCTCTCCACTAACCTTTTGCAATTGCTTTTGGCTGGGCTGATCATCCAGAAATATCCCACTGCAAAGAGCAGTGTAAGCACTCACAGAAAGTCTATTTTAAAACCAGGCATAAATAGCCCCTACTTCTCCAGCCAGGGAAAAGAAACAACATTCTGTGATTTCCTCAACCAAGGGAGACAGCCAGGCAAAAAGTTCACAAACTCCAGTAAATTCATACAATGAAAACAAAACAAAAATTCCTAATTATGTAAATGAAAACAGTGAATGCTTTCAAGAATGTCACAGCCTTACTTGGGAGATTTCCGCCAAAGAGAGCAAGAATTCGAGTCCATCAGATAAAATCCTGATTTCTTTAGATCAATATCAAAACAAAAGGGGTGCCCAGTCACAACTCTTAAGCCAGAAATTTTGGTATCAGATAAATTACAGGCAACAGAACACAAAGATCTTCTCACCTCCTCAGGTCTGAATCTTCTGAGAAGCCCACCTTGGCAGCACTAGGCTTGGCATTATTCAGTCAGCTCCAGGCTTAAAAAATAACCCCGACTCGTTTGGTCCACTAAGGCTCATGGAAATCCTTACAGGGCTTTTTGCTGCGCTTGCCTATAAATTGCATTGTCTTCTGAAGGCTTCCTGTCCTGAAAACAGAGGCACTAGCACAGAGATTCAACTGAGATTGTTTTCCCCCTCTTCTGCTGCTTTTATTTAACACACACACACACAAAAAAAAAAAAAGGGGGGGGGGGGAGAGAGAGAACTGGTAGAAGTTCCTTACAGGAGTTGGAAGAGGACATCTGCAGGCAATTTAACATGAGGGTTTGTTTCTGTGTCAGCTGGCAACCCCTGGATAACTCTGTCATGTAACTTATATGCTAAAACATGATGTAGGACAACCAGTGAGATTGGGTAAATATGGCAGCACATCAGTTTTATTTGATTATGATTTATACTTTTCTCGGAGGGAGCAGCCCTGCCATAAACCATGGAAACAAACCACGAGGGCATCCCACCCCAACAGCACTGACCACCAGACCCACCTTCTGCTGCAGCCCAGGACAGCCCCAACCTCCCTGTGAACAGCTTTTTTCCAGGTGAAGAGGGGAATTTCTCCATTCCCTCCCAGCAGCCCTCTCCTGACTGGGTGAGGATCCAGCTCATCCTCCTCTGCAGGTAACAGCGCCGGAACATGGAAGGGCTCGGGCAAGCACAAGGCTGAGCCCACAGTTTGTGCTTCAGTTCTCTGCTTCCAAAAGGCAGATCAGGGACACAGATAACCCAGCTCACCCAGTTCCTCCACCCCATGTGTTTAACTTCCTCCCAATTAGAAGAATCTGGTCAAGTGAGGAATGTTCATCCATTCTGGTTCCACTCCTGTTCTTGCATCAGACCTTACATATTTTGGCATTTATAGCTATGCATTTGAACCAAGGCACTGATTAGATTCAACTGGTAAAATTACCTTCCTTCCCCTTCTTCTCTGTGTGCATACTTTGGTTTAGATTATTAGTAATTTAAAAATCAATCTTGCAGTTAAATGTTTAATGGTATAATTGCTTCTGTTGCCTAAATTTGTTTAGTTTGTGCTTTATTAGCATGTAATAACTGAAAGTATATTTTCCCCTGTCTGAGTTAATAATGTCTCTGTGATGGCTGACACACTCTTTGCTGGCTGGCTGCAGTTCTGGGACAATTCTGGAAGAATTGGAAAGATTTTCTGAAGCTGTAAGTGAGGAGTCAGTGGGTCCATTTAACTGAATTCTCAGTTGGCCTCCAACTGTGTTTTAAATAATTTTTTTTTTTGTTCGTTCTGAGTTCATTTTGAGGGCCTCTTAGTCTAACTGTTGGGCAGGAAAGCTCTGCTGTCCCAGACTTGGACATGTGTGCCAGCTGTGTCACACAGAATTACAGGATGGGTCACACTGGAAGGGACCACAGAGGGTCATCTGGCCCCACCTCCCTGCTCCAGCAGGATCATCCCAGAGCACATGGCACAGGATTGTGTCCAGAGGGTTCTAGAATATTTCCAGTGAGGAGACTCCACACCCTCTCTGGTCTCTGTTCAGTGCTGGGTCACTGCCCAGCAAAGAAGTTCTTCCTCCTGTCCAGGTGGAACTTCCTGGGCATCAGTTCCTGCCCGTTCCTCTTGTGCCATTGCTGGGCCCCCCCGAGCAGAGCCTGGTCCATCCTCTGCCCCCTCCCTGCAGCCCCTACAGACCTGGGGGAGGTCCCCTCTCAGTGTCTGCTCTGGAGGCTGAACAGCCCCAGCTCCCTCAGCCTTTGCTGCTCCCAGAGATGCTCCATCCCTTCGGCATCTCCACAGGAAAATCATCTTCCAGCAGCTCCATGTCCCTGCTGTCCTGAGGAGCCAGAGCTGGACCCTGCACAGCAGATGTGCCTCCCAGGGCTGGGCAGAGGGGCAGGATCCCCTCCCTGACCTGCTGGGAACACTCTTCCCAAGGCACTCATGTCCATGCCACGCAGCCCACGGTGCCCTGCAGCCCTTGTTCCTGGATCTTCTCCACAGGCAGGAGGGCCCTGCAGGTTCCTACCTGCTCACCTACATGGGTTCATTGGCAAGGATGCTCGGGGGCAGTGAGGAAGGCGGCAAGGGCCGTGTCCCACGTGCCTTCAGACATCACCTGTGGTCCTGCCCTGCAAATCTCCATCCTGTCCTGCCATCCAGAGGTACTGACTCAGCTCTGGGACACAGCTGCTCCCACACAGCCTGCCATCTACTCCCTGCTTTCCAAAGGATTACTGCACATGTGTAAGGTGTCATCTTGATGTGATTACTTTGCTCTGGGATTGGAGTTGGCTTGTTTCAAAAAGGCCTGGGTGTACCCCCAGTTCCATGGTACATATTGAAGTTATGCCACGTAAGATGGGATGGAGTCCATGGAATAAAGAGCAACCTACGAGTCCCTCCTTGTGCTCAATGAACCTACACTGAGTCCTCATGGAAACAGTGGAAAACACAAGTGATTCCCAAGGACAATTCACCCCTTCCTAATACAGGTCCCCACCCTTTCTTTAGAAAGGGAACCCAGAAGCTGCTTAAACTGAATGAATAGTTTGCATTGGAAAGGACCTTAATGTTCATTTCATTCCAACCCCTGCCATGGGCAGGGACACCTTCCACTAGCCCAGGTTGCTCCAACCCCCGTCCAACCTGGCCTTGGACACTTCCAGGGATCCAGGGGCAGCCACAGCTTCTCTAGGCAACCTGGGCCAGGATTTCTCCCACATTATTCACAGCCTGGACATGCCAGGTTTCTGGCATCTTGGAAAATGTCTCCATATAACCAACACAGACAAATAATTCCTGTCAGCTCATCCTGCAAGGCTCACAACACTCCATAGATTTACCTACCTCCTTCCCAGTGCTGCTTTGTTGAACTTGCAAGAGCAGGTTCCTGCGTCCTACCAAACCTTCACTGCTCTGCAGGAAGGTGATAATGATTGCCAGCAAGTTTATCTTTGATCCAAGGTAATCACAGACAACATGAAATACACAGTGCATATGTCAAACACTCTTTTAAGCCCCGGCAGCAGAAGAAATTAATCCCTTCCGTGTCAAAAAAACCCCAAAGCCTGGAACAGAGGTACTGGCTTAGGGTTGTAGGAGGTGGA
>NW_021938835.1:219272-224434 GCF_001715985.3 Manacus vitellinus
ACTGGATGATCTTTAAGGTCTCTTCGAACCCCAGACCATTCTATAATTCTATGATAATACAGTAAAACTCACCCATATTAGTTGAGTTTAACCATGTTGTAAACATGGAGGGCAACATTTAGGTTTTACAGACAGCAAAAAGCTGTAATTCTGAGCAGGGCCTGGTACTGAAGGAGCACGGAGAAGCCTCTTGGGAACAGAGCTGGCTGGTAAGACAGATATGGGATATGGGATTTTAGGGGGACAGCAGTCATCCTTTATTTGATAAATTAACAAAATTGCACAAAGAATACATTTATTGCAGAGAATCAGTTTATCTTTCTCATGAAACACATTTGTAAACACCCAAATATTGGCTACTGATGAGGCAAAGAAGTACTTTTCACGAGAATTTGAATTGTCTTGGGAAGGAACTCTGAGAGTCTGAAAATGTCCTACAGAACAAGAGTGAAAGTCTTATGGCAAATGATAAAATAGCAAGTTGGTGAAAGGTATCTAATCAAATGCCCATAACTCTTTATGAGGTAATGTCTGTATTAATAATCTAAAGAAGGGGGATAAAAAACCACATCAGCAAAAGATATTTCAGCCTAAAGTCGACTTTGGGACAGCAACAGGATTGGTGAAATAGTCCTAAAGAGTCTTGAGGAGATTGGAACAGGAAATATTGAAACAAGATTTCAGATTTAAAGAGGATGGGTTTTAGAACAAGTTTGAGATTTTTTAAATGGAGGAGAGAGAGAGAGAGGAGGAAGAGCAGGGAGTGTGAGAGAGGGGAGAGATTCATTTTTGGGCAGACAAAGCACATCACCAAGCCCAAGAGAATAATCTATCCCTGTTTGGGATGCCGGAGCAGCAGCCTCTGGAAAATGCTTTTCAGGCCTAGAAGGGATAACCAGAAGGATAACAAAGTGGTCATTTGTGACCACATTTGTGACCAAGCAGCAAGTACAGCAGGAAGCAGGGCTGGATGCAGCGGGGAGGGGGGAAAGGCTGCCTGACCCCACCATCTGAGATGGACTCTGACCAGAACTAATGTGGACAGGCTGTGGGATGCTTGGCAACCTCCCCTCAGCTCTCCCTATAAATCTCCCTCTTCAAGAAGGTGAGGAGGAGCAAAAGCAGGGTGAAATTAGGGAATCTGAATCCGTACAGAGCTGATACACAAAGAGGGAATCAGGGTGGCTGGATACAAGGAAACGCTTCCCGACAACGAGTCAGGGGGAATCATCCCTGAAAAAGGGTAAAGATGACCCATTGCTTGGGATATCTGTGGCCACATCAAGGCAAAATACAAACCCAGTGTGTATTAAACTGTAATCTCTGACTTGCTGGGAGATAATCCCCACACATCCTCAGCATTTGCACTGCAGATTTGTGCGAGGACTGTCCTGGGCAGGTGGTTTCTGTAATTTTTCAAGGAAGCAGGAGACTGTCCTTGCAGCCTCTTGGAATCCCAAGGCTGCCCAAGCACCACACTGATAAGATCTGGGAGCCCTCAGTCCTACTGAGGAATAGGAACAGGAGGAATCTTCTATCTCAGTTCCCTCAAAGTGTAACTGTTTTTGTTCCTGTCCCGGTTTGCCTTGTCCGTCCTTCCCAACTCCTCGTAACTTCTCCCCACCCTCAGCTTCCCACCCTGGCTCTAGTTTTCCACGACCATCCATTTTATGATTTCTACCCATGAGCAGCAGAAATGCCCAGACTTTTAACTGTCTGGCAGACTGCAGAAATGAGATTTAAACACATCTGACTCTATGTAACAGAGGGTTAGTGTAAAGCACATCTATCAGCCAGAGCATTGAAAATGCATTTGGTGCTCTTCAGTTTGCTCTTTCCTGCTTATGAAAAAGATAATTTTTGTTTAAAAACGGCCCCACTTAAGGAATTATCCATGCCATTAGTTCCTATAACAATAGAGATTAAAGTCTCTAGACCATCCCCTATCAAAATAACATACTCTTCTTTGAACATGTCATTGACACTGTTTTCCATCTGGCTGTTGGCAGCAGCCTTGGATTTGCTCCGAATTGCTGAAAGTTCATCAATTATAGCACACAGAAGCCATTATCTCCCTTTTCCTTTAGCAAGGAGGTATTTGCTCAGGCAGAGAGAAGAGGTAGAGTTCAAGAGAAAAGAAAAAAAAAAAAAAACAAAAAGAAGAAAGAATTTCCCCACTGAAACTCTATGGCAATCTTCTGGTCACAAGCCAGAATTCTTGGCTTCTGAGAAGTAAATCACGATTTCTGCTTATGAGGACATTCTAGCATTCAAAACCAGTAGTGATTCTGGAATTATTACAGGTAATGCTGAGGGAGGGTGGAAATAACACACCCAGTTTGAAGCCTGGAAGTTTGGGGGCTCGGTGAATGAGCACAGGTGGGAGGAGTGTCCCCCACACTCACGATAAACTCAGCTCCTTTATTTCCTGAGAGCACAGAGCAAACCGTGGCTGTTGTTCAAACAAGACCTAACAACTGTGAGCCAGGCAGCACAACCAGGAAGGAGCACAGTGACACTGAGACACTGGTGTCACCCTGTCAGTACAAAAGCAGGGGGAGAGCTTAGAAAGCTCCACCAGAATTAGGAATGAAGGACGCAGCGAGGGGTGAGTGAAGGGGGTGGGACTCACAGCACCAGGGGCTGCTGACACTGGTGCTTTTCCACATCTGTCACAGGGGACATTTGTAACCCTGCAGGCAGCAGCCCATCCCACAGCAGCTGTCAGGCAGCCAGTTTGCAGCCCAGATAACTCCCAGCAGCTTGTTCCCCCCTGTGCACTGGGGCTGAAGGCACCTTCTCACAGTGAGAGGTCACTGCAGGCCGTTCCTCCATGGGGTCACCACCAATCCATACCTGTAGGAGGCTTGGCTCATTAGCCAACAGCTCCCAGGAGCAGTTACTCCGTATTTTCTGGAAGGGATGGCAGCATGTTAATCACTCTGACTCCTGTGGTGACATCCTGTGATCCAGCAGTGTTACATATCCCGTATGGATCCATCCATGCTGTAGTGTGTCTGCCCTCAGCTCACTTCACGTGGGACTTTGGGCAAAGCTCTTTCTATCCTTGGCTCGGGTTTCCCTGCTCTCACTGCCAGCTGAGCTGCCCAAATATCACTTTATAAGCAATGAAAGAAGTGCTTTAGCAATGCAAAGAATCTGCAAAAGACCAGGCTTCCAGCTTAGTCAAGACCCTAAAAAGAGGTGGGAGTAAAAGCCTGGTTTTATCCTCCTTATCCTAGAGGATAATAATAATTCTACCATCCTTCCCTTCTTGTCCCCCTGCCTATTCAGGCAGAGACTGCATTGTGCATACAAAACTCCCAGCACAACAAAGTCTTGGATCCTATTTAGAGACTCTAAAATTCCAGGAAAAATAACAGATTATATCAGACCCAGAATATGCTCCTTAACAAATAACACCAGTTAAAAAAAAAAAAATCAGATTTAACCCTAACACAACAGATTAGGTACATCCAGCAGCATCTCTCAGCTGCCACCAATTTGAAATCCAACATATCCTTTGGCCAACAAAGGAGTTGTGAGATCAGGTTTTGTAAGACTTCCAATGACAATATGGGATTCTGTGCCTGGAAATGTGCATGTGCCACCATAATCCAGGCTAAATTCAGGAGTAATCGTCAGAAATGGCTGCAGAAATGGAACAATTCTTTTATTTCACCTGAGAAACCACTCATTGCAGTATTAGGAAGAGCTTCCAGATTTGATAACCCCAATTTGAAAGATTCAGAGGCAACAACCTCAGTTACATCCACAGAACAAATGAGGTTGGAGGGACACAGAGCAGCTGAACTTGGCCCAAAGTGTTTGATGCCCTTTGAGAATTTTTTTATTAAAAAAATCCCCTTTGATCAAGGTGTCTGGAAGATAAAGTGTTCCCATCTTTCAACTCCTACAGTGCAAAAGGAGGGTTGCAATCCACAAGCTGCTGCCACTCACCTGCCTCTTTGGTCATCCCAAAATCATCACCAAGGAACAGAAAAATCAGACCCTCTAAATACGAACAGACCAAATCTTCCACCAGCCTTGATTCAATGAAAATCACACTCCTTTATCCCAGGACAGACACCATTCCTGATAAATACAGTAATTTTTTTACATACAAGCCATACCCTGGATTATTCCTGCCCAGTGAAGGCCAAAAGAACAGCAGTAACTCATTTTTTCTGAGAATTGTTTCCACAAAATCCCCTCACAGTGATGGAACAGGCTAACTACAGTCAAAAAAGTTCTTCATCTTTGCTAAAACCAGAATTTAATCCTTAAAAAAAAAAAAAGTTTACTGAAGGGTCAATATTCACACAGCATAAGCCACTGAAACTAAAAGATGCAAATCTCAGGCAGCATTTCAGAGTGTTTCTGTGACTATGGCTGTAAGAACTGGAGTTTAATGATAACAGAAAAACAAAAATACGACATTAAAATATGTGTAAATGACAGTCTTGCCCATACAAAGTGACAATTTTATCAATGTGAGTAATCTTACTTATTTCAGTACTCTCACAGGTACTAAACGTGTGGAACTGCTCACAGATTAGGGTCAAAACTCCCCATATTTTGCTGAACTGGAAGTCTGAAAAGATACAGCCTTTTTCTTGTCCACACCAAATGTTTCTTTCCTGGGCAAAAGTCTGTGACTCAAGTAAAATCACATCTTAGGGAGCAGCAGGAACCCAAGGTGACCATTTCAGTGATGGGTGCTCCACTCGAGCTGAAATATGTAAAGCTTTATCCTTAGTAACTCTGGGATGAAGCTGCCCAAACAGAACAAGGACACACACTTTAAGGCTTTCAAAACATTCCCACAATTGGATGGGATCTGCCTGGGTGCTGGAAATCAGCTGATCCCATTTCTCATTCGGGAATGGAGCACAAGAACTGGGAGATTTGCTACGTTTTCTCCTGGTAGGGGGAAAGGCTGATTCAAAAACAGCACAAAACAAAACTCACACAAGGCAAATGAAATCCCCCTTTCTGGGAAAAAAAAAAAAAAAGGCATCTTTGGGTGTTCATATTGGCATATTAATTTTTTTTTCCATTATTTTTCTGCACATGTTCAGGCAGAAAACCTAAATGTGGGAATCTGTCAAATCTTAATAATCCAGGCAACTTCCTAGAAAGTGAATTTCCAAAGTCACACT
>NW_021938835.1:226099-238285 GCF_001715985.3 Manacus vitellinus
CCAGGGCCTCACCACCCTCATAGGGAGGAATTTCTTTCCAATATCCCATCTAAACCCACTCTCTCTCAGTATGAACCCATTACTACTGGTCTTATCACTACAGTTCCTGAAGAAATTTCTGTGTAATACCCCAAAATGACTTTTTTTCAGCGACGCATCACCAGCTACACCTGCCAAGTCCAGCAGGTTCCAAGTCTTCAGTGAAGAAGGATAAGCAAACACAGCAACAATAATAATAATAATAATAACAATAATAGCAACAATACAGTAAAAACAGTACAGTTCCTTCTAAAATGTGGCAAACCAATGCTGGTTTTAAAGCATTTTAAACCATGCACTGAATCTTTTCGAAGGGATGTTTGTTTGGCCTTGAATTTTTCCTTTATGCTCGTTTTGCTTCTTCAGTTGAACCAAATGTTTGCCACTGGCTTTCACACAAACACACAAACTCCACATTTGTCAGGTAGGTATATTTTTTATCAAGCACACCAAATATTAAAGGTTGGTCGAGGAGGTTTAATTTTAGAAAAAGTTGTCCTTAAAATATCCACTGGCTTCAGAGCAGATCACACAGGTGGCAGCAACAAAGACTGCAGGACTGACTCAGACAAAAGCATGTAAATATTCAGGAATGAAAGAGCCAGTGTTGGGCAGCAGCACAATTTATAAACACGTAAGAAAACCGGGGGTATGAATACATATTCTTTAATTTTATGACTCTCCAAACATCTGAGGACACGCAATAAACAGGAAACTAACCTTGATGTGAGCTGCTGGATCTGGGACAGTCTGAATCATGTCCTTTAACAGGCCAACGTGGTTACCAGGAGCTCAGATCCCAAGGCAGCTGCACAACCAAAGAAACAGAAGTCGTATCATTACATTTTAAAAGTTTGTTTTCAATAGAAATCTCTTATCTTTTCATAAGATAAGCACCTTTCCTTCCCCAGACCTCCCTGAGAATCAGTACAGTTGAAGCTCTGAGAAAACCTGTTGATGTAGAGCCTAAGATACATTTCATACAGGAGAAAACAGTCAGCCCTGAAATCCTCATGGGAAAATGGTCTTTATTTGTAATGGACAATTAAGAAATAAGAACTTGGGGCGTGATCTGCCCTGCACAGCCCCATTATTCATCTGAGATATCGGGGATTTCCACAATTCCCAATTTAGAAACAGGACTGGGACAGATCTGGAGTTGATATAAATAAGCACCATATCACAAGAGCTGCAAATCTGGTCCAGCCGTTCAATTAACAGCACTTGGATGTTCTGGAATCCCCTGTCCATGTCCAGTAATACAGCACAGAGGGGCTGGGGCAGGTGGAGAGCATTTGTCTGCATGGGTAGGGGGTGGAAAACCATTCAAACCAGTTAAAATAACAATATGTAATGTAAATAACGTCGAGTCCTGCTCAGTAACTCAAACATCAAACAAAACTGCTCATAAATTGGGATTGGTAACTCAGGACACTAGAAAACATGGAAAATTCAGGAATAGGAATATTATTTAAAATAATCTTTTACTCCATTCTCCCTAAAAGCCTGCAAATTCCCATTTCTCACACAAGATGTTTCCTTCTGCCCGTGACCTTGAGCTTACCTTTTAAAGCAGCAAGGGACTCTCAGAGAAAAAAGAGATTTTTATTCAGCATTAACCATTTTTATTTCATTATCCCTTCTTACATCTGCACTACACTGGAAATCAAATTGCAGGTAGATTTTACCTACTGATTTAGGAGAAATACCTATTGATTACCTATTGGTTACCTATTGATTTAGGAGAAACACTGACTGAGTAGCACTGAGCTGCAGCCTCCCCCAGAAGCACTGGTGTAAGGGAACCATCTATAAATTATGCAAGTTTAATTTAAATAAATTGCTCTAAAAAGTGCAACTGAAGGTATCACCACTTAGATCTTAGCACACTTCCCCTTTACTACTTAAAACAGGCATTTTTGCCCCACTTCAAATCCATGAAAACAAAGTACTTAATTTGACGGCCTATTAAAGAAACCCCCCAAACAAGCCAAATTCCCATTTTGTCCCCTTTTCTCAGCTCTCTGTGGATAATCAATTGGGATAAATGACACCACGGTTTTAAGCAAAGGTTTTTCTTTCCACGCAACTTAAATATCTTCAAAAGCAACGGATGCTGGTTCCAGTAAAGGCAAAATTTCACCAGCAGTGTTGTTCAGGTTGAAGTCACTGACGTGGCTCTTGGTTCCCTCCCTCCCTTCCCCAGTAAATCCATGCCTGCCACATTATTCACTGGATTTATGGGATTCGTATTTTGAGCTTTGGAAACATCATGCACGGGATCTGGAAAGTGCTAAACTTCACATAAAATGGACGGAAAAGTGCTTTGAACCCAGTGTCAGATCATGTTTGCACTGTTTGCAGACTCTCAGTACTGTGGTTACCTCACCCCCAGCAAAGGAGCCCACCCAGGGAAGAGGGGAATTGTGCCACATCCCTGTTTATTTCAATCTCTGCTCCAATTCCAACAACACCCAGACAAAGGAAAGGGGTTCCAATATTCTATCCCTCTCTGTCCCCCAGTAAAATGCTGCTTGTTCCCCCTCTGGGACCAACCATGCAGGACCTCCAGATTGCCCATCCTGCTCCAGCTCACAGAGCCACCGAGCTGGGAATGCCTGGCAGGGATTCCTGCCTCTCCAGAGCTCCCATCACCTGTGTGGTTCACCTGACAGAAGCAGGATTTAGCCTAGGAAGCAAGCTCACAGGTGTGAACTGCATCCCAAAAATGCCCTGTGTCGCTCTGGGGTGGCAAACAGACCTTTCTTTCAGAGCTCAGACTTGCTTTTGAGTTAAAAATAAGCTGTTTGAACTATGCCAGTCCCATTCATATTCCATCTTTCCCCAAGAACATGGATTCTTCATGGAAGACAAGATGATGGAGAACATTTGCAAAGCAGTTGCCAACTCTGTACGACATGGTCTGGGAATCAAAGACAAGGAAATGTTGTCCAAATTGCTATCCAAGCAAATGTTGGAAAGATGCACGTGAAGCTGTTCTGGACATTTGATTTTTCCCTGTACTTCTGTGAACCTGAAAAGGGGGAATTCTGCTTTAAACTCAACCTTTGGCAGTGTATTCTTCTTTCTCACCTGGATATTCAATTCTAGCTACTCTACAGTGGGACAAATCTTAGTTTGCAAAATGCACGAGTTTTCTCTTTTTACCTCTGGAAATTACAGTTTAAAAAAAAAAAAAAAAGCTGTGACAGTTTCCTTGCTTCCCTCCCCCCCAAACAGAAATATAATTTTAATTATTTCAGCTGCACCTTTGCTGGTTGGAATTGGAAGCTTCCAGACATCTGGTGCTAACTTGCTGAACCAGATGGTGTCTGTTGCCAGAACCTCCTCCACCCCCACCCCAAATTTCATGCTGGTCATGTTTGTGCTTGACAGTCTGTGACAGGGTCTGCACGTGGCTGTAGGTTTTGCCCTGCATCCCCTGGCTGGCAGGACTCCAAGGTAAGAGCCAAAACTGACTCTAAAGCCTAGTTTAGAGAGACATCTCTTTTCAGGAAACTGAAAGTTAAACACCTGCTTAAGTGCCTTCCTGATTTAGGGTTATCCTGGAAGGATGTCTTGGACCTGGTCTAGTGGAAGGTGTCCCTGTCCATGGCAGGGGGTTGGAATAGGATGATCTTTAATGTTCCTTCCAACCCAAACCATTCTGTGATTCTGTGATTATATGGAAGGATATATCTGTAGCCACAGAGCAGGTTTTCTTACACTTCCTGGTGTCTTGAGTCAAGATTAGCATTTATTAGTCCAGCTTTAGCAGGACAGATCCCTGGGGCAGGGCATTGAAGAGTGGAGACACAGCAGTCCTTCTGGAGCATCCCAAAGATGGACCCTAAAAGCTTCTGCTGGCAGTGGCCAGATGCTTCTCAGTGCACTCCCACCCCACAATCAACAGGCACCCCCAAAATGCAAATAAACTGTATTTTAGTTAAATACTGAGGGGGCAGAGCGTGTCCTGAGCATTCCCCAAGGGACCTGGGAGAGAACAGGCAGGAGGCTGCTGGGACAATAGACCAGAATCACATGTTCTGGGCACACCCCTGAGAAAAGAGGAGAGCTGGCATCAGGCTGTGGGCAGCACTCACCCCAGGATCTGGCTTTTGGGGCTGGTTTCCATCCCTTGACGCATCCGAAGCGTCACACAAGAACAATGGAGCTGGCGAGAAGTAACAATATTGCCCTTGAGATGGGAGACATAAATTCCCCTCTCGTGTTCAGGACAGATTAAAATACCAAGATAAAAACAAGTTATTGCACGAAACCAGCCAGAGCTGGGCATGCCAGCACTACCCAGGAGGAGACAGATAAGCTCTGGAGCCTGTTGTCTTTCTGTACGTGCAACTGGAGGTTTTGGAGTTATATAAATACATCAAATGAATCAAGTGAAATTATGTACAGCCCTAGAGTTCACCAGATGTGAGTGCATCATTCTTCCTTTCTAGATTCATATCAAAAGGATCAAACCTTTTAATGCACACATATTTTGCCAGATTACTGAGGGGTTGGACGTCCCCTCTATACCAGGGGTGCTACACAGCCCTATTGTACATTTTTTAACTCATGTTACCTTGCAGACAGGAATTTAGGTACATTCTCAGTATTTTGGCACGATGTGCTCACCTAAAAAAGCCAGCAGGTTCCTCCTGATGTGTCCTACACCCTGCACTACTGCAATGCAAGAAAGCACGACCAGGCAGTCAGCAACGCTGATACAAGAAGGCTCCAGGCCAAACTCCTGGCAAAGAGATACCCACGTGGAGCAGAGCTTGGCTGCAGCAAATAAAGAAACACAGCCCGTGCTGCTCTTCTGGCAGGGGTGAACGTGGCCCAAATCCCTGAATCATTTAGGTTGGAAAAGACCTCCAAGACCATCGAGTCCAACCTGTGGCCAATCCCTGTCTTTTCCCCCAGCCCAAAGCACTGAGTGCCATGTCCAGTCCTTCCTTGGACACCTCGAGGCATGGGGACTCCACCACCTCCTTGGGAAGCCCATTCCAAGCTCAATCACCCTTTCAGTGAAGAAATCCTTTCTGATGTCCAACCTGAACCTCCCCTGGTGCAGCTTGAGGCCATTTCCTCTCATCCTGTTGCTTTTACCTGGGAGCAGAGCCTGACCCCCACCTGGCTACAACCTCCTTTCAGGAAGTTGTAGAGAGTGAAAAGGTCTCCCCTGAGCCTCCTTTTCTCCAGGCTAGAAGTCCTTATCTGCACAGGAAGTAATATTCAAAATACAGCCACAGTGTGCACCCAACCCCAGACAATGAAGGGCTGTTTAACCAACAGCAAACGAGATGCCCAAATCACTGGGCCAGATTCCTGGTGCACTGAAACCAAGGACAGTATTAAAGGGTTATCCAAGCACAGGCTGCACAATGAATAATACACAGTGGCATTGCACCAAATTTCACCAGCATAACTTAGGATGTTTACCATTACTCACAGGAGGTGAATCCCTGAACAGTTATGCAGAATATCCCACGTGAGTGCCAGCAGGACTCTCTGACCCCCTCACCCTGCCATGCAACTGGACTGCTCATGTATTTTATAAGAACTGATGTTTTTCAGCTGTTGGAAAACTTTTGAGACATCCATTTCTAGATTGTTGTTTTTTTTTTCAGGAAAGTTCTTTTTCTGTGCCTAGGTCCTACCAGCACTGGTGAGACTGTGTAACAGAGACAAAGGCTGGGATATTCAACAGGCAGAGGGACTATCAACCTGGTGTGCAGAAACAGCATAAGCTCCTGCTGCTGGAGGTTAAAGCTGCACTTCTTTGGTGCCCTACATGGGGTTTTCAGCCTTTCTAAACACTTAAAATAATTCCAGTTATGGTGGGAGTCCCTGTATAGCAAATTTAAGCCAAATTTAGGCTTGCTGCACTTTAGAAGTAGCTCAGAGGTGTCAAGAGCTACAAGGAGCACTCACAGAAAACCAGTGTGCAGTCATT
Organism: Manacus vitellinus; assembly: GCF_001715985.3. Taxonomy (NCBI): domain Eukaryota; kingdom Metazoa; phylum Chordata; class Aves; order Passeriformes; family Pipridae; genus Manacus; species Manacus vitellinus. Next base: position 232,101 of record NW_021938835.1, read on the forward strand.
CCCCTAGTGCAGCTGCTTTATTCATATCATAGGGCTTTACTGAAATTATTAATTTTAGTTATTCGTTTATTTAAATTAAGGCCTTGAACAGGACTGAGAAGAGGTGAAATCCTCATAAACAGGACTTTTGCCACTGTTTCAAGCAATCCAGAAATTCACCCACCCTGCCTCAGTTGATGTGGGCAAAGCTCAGAAGAATCTTACAAGTGGGCAATTTGGGAACTGCTAAACAAACAAACAAACAAGCTTCCTGCACGGCATGGTGAGTTTTTGCCTCCCCTTCTCTAACAATTCCAGGTTTAGGAGAAGGTAGTATAACTCCTGCTGGCACCAGGGTTTGCCAGGACCATGCCCCACTCTGCCCTGCAGACATGGATTTCTGGGAGGGAAAACAGCTCAGAGAGCAAAACCCAGTAGTATCCAGTGAAGAAAGGCCCCGAACTGAAGCCACATAAATATTTATAATTCAATATTTGTAGACTGACTGATAAGCAGAGTGTGAAACACAGCTCCTCCAACCCCGGGCCACAGTGAGCTATTGCACAACAGAGCTGCACGACACGGGCTTAAAGCTTTTATGTTGAACTTGGGGTTGGGCATAAAAACTTCAATTTTGTGTTGGTGTTTTTTGCTTCTTTCACTGCAACTCTCTGTGTTGTGTCAGCCTCGACAATAAAACCCCGAGGAAAAGATCCTGTTCACTCAAGAAATGCTTCTGCCAGGGCAGTTCACCTGCAGACAGTCAGTATCTGCTCTCAGGGTAAGGCTTTGTGGTTGCAGGTGGGTGCCATGAATAAAACCAAAAAAAAGGAGAAGAAAATCAAGATAGGGAAAGGTGTGTGAACCAACATTTCTACAGCTTTCCACCCTCAATGAAAATTTTTTTATACTCGCCCTACCCTTGAAGGACAGAATTCAAGGGATGTTTTGTGCACTGACTGATGTGCTCAGTTCTTTAAGAGGAATTTAAATAGAAGACTAACTCATTGATAATTTTCCAATAGCATCTCTTGTTAGTTTGAGTGGGTTTTTTTTAATAACATGGCATTTTTATTTTTTTTTTAAAAAATCAGTGGGGAAAAAACCCAAAAGCTGAGTGGAGGTGGTGGATTGATGGGTTTCAATTCTGGCAGCAAAAAAAAAGCCAGATTTTTCACTTTCAAGAAACACATAAAGAAGTTAATCACAGAATAGTTTGGTTTGGAAGAGACCTTAAAGGTTATCTGGTTCTATCCCTCCATCACAGGCAGGGACACCTTCCACTAGCCCAGGTTGCTCCAAGCCCCATCCAACCTGACCTTGGGACATTTCCAGGGATGGGGCAGCCACAGCTTCTCTGGGCAACCTGGGCCAGGGTCTCACCACCCTCACAGGGAGGAATTTTTTCCTAATATCTAATCTAAACCTGCCCTCCTTCAGCTTAAGGCTACTTCCCCCTTGTCCTGTCCCTCTCCAGCCCTCCTGGAGCCCCTTTAGGCACTGGAAGGGGCTCTAAGGTCTCTCTGGAGCCTTCTCTTCTCTGAGTTGAACAACTCCAATTCTCCCAGGAGAGTTGCTAAATCCCTTTCCTCTTTATTTTTTTTTCCTTTTTTTTTCCCAGGAAACGAAGAAAACCCAGCCTTCCTCCCGAAAAGCCTCCTGAGGATTTGCTTTTATGACCACACTGATAAGCCCCCTCCCTCACACGAGGTTCACACTGCTCCTGTCAGTCAGATCAGAGTGCCGGTCTAACTGGCAGCAAATCCCCTTTCTGATGGGACTCCCTTCCAGCAGCACCAGCTCCCTAGTGCAGGGAGTCCTGGTGCTCCTGGAGACCTTGGGATAACACAGAGCAGGAGGGAGCACATCACAGCTTGGAGGAGTGGGCAAGACTCGCCCCTGCTGGAACAAACGCGAGGTTGGCGCGGTTCAAGCCGACCATGAAACCACAACTCGAATAACAGCAAGTTGAATAAGCAAGTCAGTAACTGAAGCACAAGCCATGTGTCTCCACCTGTGTGTGAAGCACAGAGGGCTGGGGGTTACAGCTGGCTCTGCACTCACAGCAATGCCCCAGGACCCCAACGTCCACGGGGGTAAAAGATACAACAACCTGAAAACACGTCCGTGCCATCTGTGCCTGTGCCTGTCCCTCCTGGAGTTCATCAGGATGGAAGATGGATTTTCTTCCACTTTTTTTTTTTTTTTGGAGGGGTCAGCTCTCCTACACTAATCCCTCCTCTCCTCCCCTTTGAATGTGGAGCTGGTGGAAAGGCACATTTCTGTGCTACCACCCAAAAGTATCTGTGCAGCTACTGCTTATCTCATGTTCCAGCCCGTGATCTCAGGGGAGGATACGGCCCTAAATTAGCTCATTTACAGTAGGAACTTTAAACTACAGCCAGAAATATTTGGGTTTATTAGTCCTCCCTATATAGTGCCTCTGACCAATAACTTGTTTTATTTATTTTTCTGGCGAATTACCATGTTCTTATTCAAAGCCATAATGAGGATTATATATCAGTGTGGAATGCAGAGCAGCTATTCCTGAAACTCCCAACTGCATATAAAAGAGTTTGGAATTCCCCAAACGCTATCTCTTCAGTCCAGGCCACTTACAAATGTGGTTAAACATGAATGAAGTAATATCTTCAGAAAGGAAGGAGACTTTTGAGTCACGTCTGACACATTTAACTGCACCAACCACTTTCCACAGCTCAAGGTTTTCACTGTCTATCTTAATACCATGTAGGGGTGTTTGATAGTGATTACTCCCTGATGCTTATCCTGTTACAGGATACTCAGACACACACATGGGATACCGAGGGGAGACTTAATGAATGAATTCAAGACTTCGTGCCCTCCAAGTGCAAAACCACAGAGGCAACTAGAAAAGCTGCCAGATCAAGTCAGAATTCCCACCTGGTGCACTTTGCTGCCTTTCTGTTTCACACCAGAGATGCCCTGTCAGATTTCTGTGTTTAACTATTCAAACTCAGCTCAACTCCACACTCAGCTGCAGGTGGGCACCAGTCAGCCCTAAAGAGCAAGACCCGTGGCCATGAAGTAACCACCATGTAATTCCCGACCACAGATTATAATTAAGGACCTCAGTGCTCTACAGAACTATGGCTTTCCAAAGAAGAACATTGTAGAAAAGCAGGATGACATCAGGAGAGATATACAGTGACAAAGAGCAGTTTCTAATTTATATTCAGCCCATTGTTAAAGCCCAAACCTGTTTCAAACACTTTAACCAACGCTGCACTTAAAATTACATGTGCTGGAAGATGCACACACTGTTAACAAAAGAATTAAGAACAAATTATCTCGAGGCTGAAGCCACAAGCTGAAGAAAAACGACTATCTCCTTTTGAAAGATAAAAGCAAATGAAAGTGTTTCAGAAAGTTAAATAACAAGATTCAATTCAACAATAACATATGACATATAGAATCAGAGAATTATAGAATGGTTTGGGCTGGAAGGGACCTTAGAGATCATGTCATTCCAACCCCCTGCCATGGGCAGGGACACCTTCCACTAGACCAGGTTGCTCCAAGTCTCATCCAACCTGGCCTTGGACACTTCCAGGGATCCAGGAGTAGCCACAGCTTCTCTGGGCAACCTGGGCCAGGGCCTCACCACCCTCATAGCCAAGAATTTCTTCCTAATATCCCATCTAACCCTACTCTCTTTTAGTTGGAAGCCATTTCCCCTTGTCCTGTCAGTCCAGCCCTTGGAAATAGTCTCTCTCCATCTTTCTTGGAGCTCCATAAGGTCCTGCAAGGCCACAATCAGGTCACCCCAAAGCTTCTCTTCTCCAGGCTGAACAATCCCAGCTCTCCCAGCCTTTCCTCCCAGCAGAGCTGCTCCAGCCCTGGCATCCTCTTGGTGCCTCCTCTGGACTCTCTCCAGCAGCTCCATGTCCTTGCTGGGCTGTTCCCCAGGGCTGGAGCAGCTCTGCAGGGGGGGTCTCACCAACCTCCCATGGTGAGTGTTATCATCCCCTCCAACCTTTCCTTGTCCAGTGCCTCTTGCACTTTAAGGCCATTTTTCTGAGAAGGATTTGTGGATCAGCTGGTGCTGTCACCCTTCACTCCATTCTGGTACCTGAATTTTCCAGGCCAGAGATATCTCTATGAACCCAAAGGACAGATGATGTACAGAATATCAAACTGGCTGCTCTAGTTGCCCTCCATCTGTCAGATACCTCTGCCTCTATTTTTAATTTCGTTCACAGCAGATCTGTTTCTAATAAGCCCACGGAAAGTGGGAGGCAAGAATCAGTGTAAGTTTTGCAGCACACACAGCAATCAGGTGATATATTCATCTTTTCAACCACATTTAAGCATCTAGCATCAACTGATGGAGTATATGCAATAAGCAGAAAACAGGAGTAATTTTAAAAAGCCATAAATAATTGTGTGAACACCTCACAGAGTTTTCAAGGATAACTACTTGATTAAATTTGAATAATCAAAAATTACATACACCATACACTTTCCATAATTACTGAGTACATTAGACCTGTACATTATTTACTGCATCTCATCCAACAGCTCTGTCAAACCTGGAATAGTCCTGAATTATTGCAGTTAAAAACAGTATCTAAAATCTGAAGAACCTTCAATTCAGTTTCTGGGAGAACTAAAGTGTAACGACACTTAGCTTGGAAATACATGAGCAACAAATAAAAAATAGTTCACATTTTCTCTGCTTTCAATAAATTTCCTCAGTTGTCATACTCAAGAAATGTATATGCTGTTCAGGAACAGAATGTCCTGGCACTCAATCTGTTGCATGCAAGAGCTCACTTTGGGGATGCAACAAATGTTTCTGTAATCTACCCTGGAAAACTGTCCTCCTTTTTCTCCTTTCGGATTTCTGGGAGATGCTCTGTGTTCTGACGAGGAAAATCACTGTTTTAAGGAGTAAAATAATTTTATTGGGGTTTTTTTTCCTGTGGATGTGGAATCACTGTTGTTGTGGTCCAAGGTGCTGCAAAGAGGAGAAGTAGCTGAGTGTCCTGGGGAGCTCACCCAGGAGACAGATCCAGTGAACACCTTCTTGGAAGGTGTCTCAAGGAACTCCCATCCCTGGAAGTGTTCAAGACCAGGCTGGCCAGGACTCTGAGCACCCTGGTCCAGTGGAAGGTGTCCCTGCCCATGGCAGAGGGTGGAACTGGATGATCTTCGGAGGTCCCTTCCAAACCAAACCATTCTGGGATTCCATGATTCCATGATAAACTGCTGTCATTGCTCAGCCTCTACCTGCACACCCCAACCCTTTCCTTCTGCTGTGGCACCTCATTGTGCCAAATTAACCCCCCATGGGTGGGAACACCTTCCCTGAGAGGTTCCCTTGGGGAATTCTGGGCCTGGAGGGAGAGCAGAGGTCATATCAAGCCCTAAATTGGGCTTGACAAGAACTTTTCTGGAGCAAGTTAAACCAAGAACAGACTGTGAATGTGACCTACTCCTGAAGTTTACTGGCAATCCCTATCCCAGAGAAAATGCCCACAGGGATCTGGGCACATCCCAGCCACTAAGTCTGTGGTCCTAAAGTGTTCCAAGGAGTGTGAAAACTCCCATATGTGGAAACTTCCCAGAAAGGGACCTGACACAGCCACGGACACTCACTGAAAGTGGAAGACCACTTGACTGAGGTGCCTGAAAGCACATTTCTCCAGCACAGCTTTGTTTCCAAAGACATTTGTGGTGTCTGCTTCCCTTCTCCAGACGTGTATGAGCATCCCCTGCACCAGCAAAAGAGGGGGGACAATGCAGGGGATGTCAGGAGCAGCAGGAATGGGTAAGTCCTCTGTGAAGAGATAAGGAAAACACAATACAGAGGGTGATGGAGGAGCGTGGATGGACCTTCACAATCCCCTGCGGGGTTCCTGTTGTTTTGAAACTCCACCCTAAAGATGGGGAGCATTAACACAGCCAATATGACTGGCAACACCATTTTTTTTCTTAAAATATTCTTAAGACAAAGTGTAAGTGCATGTGGTGATCCTTCTCCAGCATATCAGCAAGTTAATCCAGCTTCCAGTGGAAATGATCACCTGACTAGGGAACAAAACTAAGCAGAAACTTAAGTTCTTCTGACCAGTCTTCCTTTCTGCTACTACTTTTTTTACTTCTTTTGTATGTCCTTGGCATAAAATCCTTTTTTTTCCCCCCCTTTTTTTTTTGTCTGTTGG
>NW_021938835.1:238790-241157 GCF_001715985.3 Manacus vitellinus
ATGGATCTAAATGTATTTGTTAATAGTGAGTGTGAAGCAGTAATATTAAATTTACAACACATTACTGAACCTGTGCTAAGCAAAGATGCAAGTTTGAGCAAAAAAAGAGAAGAAACAAATCTCACATGGAAAAAAACACTCATTATTTCTATATATATTGCAAGGGAAATGCCTGTATTCCTCCTCACACACTATTTAAAAACAGAAGGCACAGGAATGCATTTAGCTCATCAAACCTGAATTCACAGCAGGCAAAAAAAGTGCAGCAAAAGCAACTCACCAGGTTTTGCATGTGGACAAGTGAAAAAGAACTACTAACAATTAGGGAGTGTTTTACTTTCATCTGTGGAAGAAAAGTGATTGAGAGTTGGGCAGGATTCACTCACCCTTTTCCAACAGGATCTTGGAAGGCCCTGGTGGGGCAGAGAGTTACAGATGGAACCACACCTGCACTTTAAAAGTAGTCTCCCAAAAAACAGGATTAATTTTAACGTCTAAGGACAGAGAATCGTCGTGGGATAGTTTGGGTTGGGAGGGACCTTAAAGATCATCCAGTTCCAACCCTCTGCCATGGGCTGGGACACCTTCCACTAGACCAGGTTGCTCCAAGCTCCATCCAGCCTGGCCTTGGACACTTCCAGGGGCATCCGCAACTTCTCTGGGCAACAACGGACCGGCCTTTGCAAGGACAGGGCTGCAGTTTTCCTCCTGCTTAGCTCGAATTCCAAATCAGGATTTAACGGAACAACTACAGCTCGTGCTCCAGACTTTCCGTAGATATAAGGGGAAGTTTGGGAATGGGCTACAGGAGGGTTTTCTTAAGCAGAGGGGCCTTTTATATTTAGTTATTCTGTAATTAGTTGTTTTCATTGACATACGGTGGACAGATGGTCCCGTGCATTGCTACAGAAATATGGCCAAAGTTTAGGGTCTTGCTACATTTATTGCCATCAGGATGGTTCCCAAAAGCACACAACTATCACAGGACATTTCTGGGAAAGAGCAAAACTATCCCAGATTTCAGCCATGCGGGATCAGACTCCAACCACTATCTGGGCACACACGTGTTTCACCCACTTCTGAAGAGGTTTGTGCCTGGAAGGAAGGAGCAATTCCTCTGCTGCAGAAAACAGCTAATTGCCAGGGTGGGCAGAAATAGATGGCAATTTTAGAGACAGGAATAATTCTAATTGTTTCTTTACCAGGGGAAAGCCAAATAATGCCTTGTCCCCACGAAACTGGTACGTTCTGGATGGTATTTGAGGGCTGTGCCTTTGCACGGGAATTTTGCCACAGGAATTGAACGCACTTTGCCTGCACCCCAGGCTGGCCATCCACCCTTTCTTTCGGATCATCCATACGTAGGATACCTTGTCACAACTGAAATTGCTCAGCTCTCTAGGAAATGTTCTTCCAGTATTTTTGTAATCAACATTTTTCCTTTGTTCTCTGCCTCCAAAGCAACAGATCCCATCTCAAATTCTCCTGATAAAAAATTATGAGACGTAGACACATAATAATGTTGGGATTTTATGGTGGTGCCAAACCTGACTGTAGACTCCAAGTTTAGAGTGAATTTTTATTCATTCTAAATACCCCTATGCATTTTGTGTGTGTGTGTGTGTTTCAGCCCCTCTTCCCCAAAGGTGCAACATTAGGATCAATCAGCATGTTTTAATACAGCAAGTAATTCCCTTCTTTTTTTCCTCTTGCCCTCCCTTGGACATCTCCACAGCTTCCACTATACTTAGGAACTGCTCAGTTTTTAGCACTCCAGACCCATCATGGAGATCTAGCAGAGGAGAACCAGTCTGGATGGTAGAGGGCCACCAAAAAAACCCTGTGGTGTTGAACTGTGACCTTTTAAACTGCTTTCTGTTTGACAGGAACTTACAATGCAGGCCAGGTTTTATCTTGGCTTCTATTTTCATTCACAGAATCACAGAATGGTTTGGGTTGGAAGGGACCTTAAGAGGTCATCCAGTTCCAACCCCCCTGCCCTTCAACCCTTAAGAAACCTTTGTACTCCTTACTAATGGAACCTTCCACAAGATAATATAAATGCATAAGGCACCACACAGCAAGTTTCTCTCCACTTGTTAGAACACACAGGAAGTCCCCCCTCACCCCTGGATGGGACCTGTGGGGTCATTTGGCCCAACCTCTGCCCAGGGCAGGACCCAGTGACAGTAGGATGATCAGCCTGGTCGAGCTCTGAGTATCCCCCAGGTCAGAATTAGTGGGTGAGAGGCTGGACATGAACTGGCCACGGGTGGGGCAGCCCAGAAAATCAAACATGTCCTGGGCTGCAGTCAAAGCACCAGCATGGGTAGCAGGTGAAAGGGGGATTATTCCCCTCTGCCCCCT
>NW_021938835.1:242205-255606 GCF_001715985.3 Manacus vitellinus
ATATTTAAAAAATATTTCATACTGTAAAAAATACCTTTTTGCCACCCACCAGTCAATTAAAAATAAACAGCATTTGGTTGTGGTGGCCTCGTGAGTTCTTCCAACCACCAACATGCCATGTCATAACTAATGTATGATCATAGCTTTCATAGGGATTCCAAGCCCTGCTGCAGCTCTAAAAGTTCATTTGCTGTTCTCTGAAATTTTTAACCATTAGAAAAATTCAGATATATAGTATTAAAGACCTTTTTTTAGGCACATTGGCATGTAGATTTAGATTTATGTTTTCTGTAACATTAGTCTTGCTTTTCCTTAAACAAACATGTTCCTAAAAAAAATTTAAAAAAAAAACCACAAAAAACAAAAAACAAAAGCAAACAAAAAACAGCAACAAAACAAAAAAACCCAAACCAACCAACCAAACAAAAAAAACCATCAAAAAAACCCAAAAAGCAAGCTGAAAGTTCAAAGAATTTAACTGAGGGATGCAAACTATTTCCTTTATATGCAGATCCAATTTCTTCCAATATTTTTATGTGCCAGGTGTGTATAAATGTCAACTACCAGATCTCTAACAATGTATCTGCCTTTTCAGTAGAATTAAAAAAGTAAATAATTATCCTTTCCACCCCAAGCTGTGACTCATCTTTGTGCAACCTGCCAATGGAAATATAGCTGGGATGATAAAAACAAATCAGTGTTGCCACTTCCACCGTCTTTGATGCTGCCTGTTGCCATATGCCATAATTTTTTAACAGAGCAACTTGGAAGTTTAGTTTTAGAGGGTTTGCAGGATGGGTTGTGAGTGATTCATGTGCTTTATCTTCAAGTAGCTCATACCTTGCCGAGGAATTAATTGAGCAGCTGACTCAGTCTCAGATATAAAACACAAAGATCAAACACCACAGATCCTACATTAATTCCCTCTTGCTTCAAGGAGCTGGTGCAAACATCCTTTTCCTCCTCTCCTTGCAGAAAGGCAGGAGGGGAGCAGAGCTGGTGTTTACAAAATGCACAAAGCACAACTATTTGACAATTTTTTCATCCCACTTTTGAGGCCTGTAGGGCAGCTGAGGACCCACCAACCACCCCCTCAGGTCACCACCCGGGGAAAAATACCATGCTCCAAATATCTTCCCTCTTCCACCGGCTACAGATGGTTGTCCTGGTGGAGTTTAATGGAGACAAAACAGCCCTCACAGAGGTTCTGCTCAGCTGGGAGGGAGCAGGGCCTGTAGTCAGGGGGGCAAGGAACAATTAGGCCTAGTTTACATTTGTGAAACAATTAGTCATTAATTAAGCCGGTTTCACATTTGGAGAAGGGGAATAGCTTTAATTGGAGTGGAATTATATCCCTCTGACAGACTTCAGAGGGAACCCTAATGGCAGGATGCAAACTATAAAGTCTGCCAGGCTTTTCCAGCTTTTTATGGCTTACGGAGCATATTGGAAGTATCCAGTCCTTTCAGGATGTATAACAACCATCTGCCACAAAACCCCCACGTCTCTGCCACGATCACAGTCACTAAATGGGGGGGTTGAAAGACTTTTAAACCAGTAATCAAATCCCCAGCTTGGATCAAGCATCTTCATAACTACATTTGGGCAGCTTCTCTCCCTAATCTAGAAACATTCTCTTTCCCCATGGAATTCTTGACACAGAATATAAAGAAAACACAAACTGACACTTCAGGAGATAAATATTTAATGTATAGCTACAAGGTACCCTTTTTTCCTCTCCAGTCATGCTTTTGTTCAGCTGTTAACCAGAGGAGGGGTCTGCACATGAACTGGCAGACCTGAATAAGTAAAATGAATTTAACTGATGTGGCTGAAAACAGGCACTGGGCTCAACATAAATTTCTTGGGAGCTGCAGTTGTTCTGCAGCTTAGTTGCCATTGCCTTAGCTTAAAACCCTTTAAATGGGATAAAGAGCAAATCTTCCATTGCAAGCTGTGGGATCCTGTAGAATCCAAGAAATGCTTTTTGGAGTCTTTGGGAGTTTGGCTTTGAGGCAGGACAATCCAATGGAAGATGTTTACCTAAAAATACAAGCAGACTCCCATCCTCTGGAATCCAAATGGAGTCAGATGGAATCACAAAATGTTAAAATCCTAGCAGGGATTGGATGGATGCATCCTACTTCCCACATGTTTCAGCCACGGAGTTACAAGACTTTTTCACCCTGTAACTAAACATTTGACTCAAAACTGGACCCACTTCTACAGAGGGGATGGAGGGAGACCCATCTGCCAGCACCCCTTGGTGAGGATATTCCAAACAGGAGAGACTTTTCATCTGCACTCAAACTACAGTAGGGATTTGGACTAAGATCTGGGATCAGAACATCCTAGAAAAAGCATTTTCATGGACCAATAAGAGAAAGAGATTTGTGAACTTTTAAGGACAAAATGGGAAGAGCTCAGGGACAACACTTCCAATGGTTGGATTCACAACAGTGCTAAAGAAGCACACAGAGTAAAAAAACTACTACTTGGTTTTTAAAGCACAATTGTGGACACCCACAATGTCTGTGAAACAAATGAAAGGGATTTAAAAATAATAATTTGGGCTTAGGAACAAGAGCTCCTTACAGAGAATTTCCTGCCCCTACAAATGCTCCCTCTTCTCATCTCAGCTACGGAAAAAAATGTGATACTTGGTGTAACTGAACCTCAAATTATTCAGGACTAGGGATTTAAAGCAAGAACTTGGGTACCTGTCACAAAATTTGCAGCAATCTTAGCCCCAGCCAAATTGCTTTTCCTGCATGCACCCAGACAAATTAACAGGTAAACAGTGCACCCACCACACTGAGTTGTTATTTTCCATAATCACTGGAAAAAAAAGTAATTCCAAGGGTAATTTCATAGACAGATTCCCTGCTCATCTAACACACCCCGGGGACACAGACTGTCTCTAACACAGTCAGCAGGTGAGAGGCAAGCAAAGGAAAAGATCACAACATGTATGAGGGAATGTACAGGCAAAAAGGAGACACTTTTTGTTTCCTAAAAGATGCTGCTTTCCACAGGAAAGAAGAAGAGATAAAGGCAAAGGAAAAGCAGAATAATGCATTGGCCAGCTGTTATGTCAGAACACACAGTCTGGTATGTCCAGGTTGCCCCAAGGTTATTATGACCATTATGACCTTTTAAATCCTCTCTGATATTGGAAAACACCTTTTCCTTTATGGCAGGCCCAGGTTAGTTTACCACGTCCATTCAAAACAAGGTGGTTTTTGTTCAGAAATGTTTTAAATTGTCATTGCATTTTGCACTTTTAGGTACAATATTCCTCACTTTTATCCCCATCACCTGCACACCTTGATGTATCAGTTTGTGAAGATGAAACCACAGTTATCATTTTGTCAAAAACATTCATATTACTGTCATTCAATTATTGAGAATGCGCTTAATTTTTTTTTGTTTGCTTTTATTATGGTCGAAAGAAATAAGATAGAGGCATTCTCCAATCATTGTTTTCCAAGAAAACAATATCTACCTGTTATTCCACCTCAGTAGTGGTGAGATAGCAAGGAAAGACAAAGATAACTTCAGTATTATACTGATTACTTCAAGGCCAGGTTGGAAGGGGCTCTGAGCAACCTGGTCTAGTGGAAGGTTTCCCTGCCCATGGCAGGGGATTGGAACTGGATGATCTTTAAGGTCTCTTCCAAGCCAAACCATTCCATGACTCCATGATTTACCAGCATGGCAGAGTCTCCACAAGGCACTGTCTGTAGCTGGCTCCCTTATATACTGAAACCTTGCATTGCTGAGATCTGTCTGGACAATCTCTTCACCATACAAACCCAAAATGTTGTCATGGAGTCCAGACAAATTTATGTTGGGAGGGGGGAATTTCCTCCCTTGAAATTCCTCTTCTCACATTTCCCTCTGCCTGAGACTTTATCTCTTCTGCTCGTCTTGGGGAAGCCACAGGAATGAAAAAAAACAGGAGACTTCGTCAAGAGCAGGACTGGACTGTTAATCAGCAAAATAAATGAACCTATAAAACTCATATAACCCTGTAGAGCATAAAGCAAAATTGTCCTGGTGGTGACAGTTTAATTCTAACCACTCTCTGCCAAAATTTTGCTCTGGGTATGAATACACAGGTTGTCCAAAAGAGCAGCATATGCCCCTTCTTTCCTAATGGTGAGACTCTTCTTTCAATGCACATAGTTCAAGATAAATCAGATGTTAAAGGAGATATTTATGGTCTCCAGGACTCAATGAACTGCATTTACACTCACAGTACCTTGGCTCTTTCAGAGCTGAAAAGACCATAAGACTTCATGCATAGTTGTATAAATAAATGAATATATGAAATTTAGTAACAGGAGCTCTTCTGACTCATAAGAGTCTTTGGAAAAATCCCCACTAATCTATTAATAATAAAGAATCTGTAATGCTAAAATTGCAAACCCCAGCACGTCCCCTTTTTCTTGGAATACCAGAGAGACTTTTTTTCTGGTAACAGTAGCATATTCAAGACAGCACAGGCTTGACACAAGCCTTGTTCAAATTCTGAAGCCAGATACCCAGAATTAAGAGCATTCCCATGCAAGATATTGGATACTCAGCAAAATTCTCAGCTCAGTGTAAAAAGCAAATATTTTTAAATGAGATAAGTATGAAAGTGCCCAGTACAATCAATCAGTGTAGAATTCCTGGTATTACTGGACTGGGTATCAAATTGTCTTCATTTCTTCCATGTCCTTCTCATGGAACTGTTGGAGCAAGTCCAGAGGAGGCCAAGAAGTTGATAAAGGGACTGGAGCACATCCCCTATGGAGCCAGGCTGAGAAAGTTGGGATTGTTCAACCTGGAGAAGAGAAGAAGGGTGTGTGGAGACCTCACAGCATCTTCCAGTGTCTGAAAGAGCCCTACAAGGAAGCCAGAGAGGGACTGTTCATCAGGAACTGGAGTGACAGGACAAGGAGGAATGGGTTCAAACTGAAAGAGGGGAAACTTGGGTTAGATAGATGGAGGAAATCCTTTCCTGTGAGGGTGGTGAGGCAGTGGAACAGGTTGGCCAGAGAAGTCGTGGATGCCCCATCCCTGGAAGGTTCCCATGGCAGGGGGGTGGAATTAGATGATCTTTGAGGTCCCTTCCAACCCAAACCATCCTATGATTCTTGCTGCCTCTAAATTAGAAATTCAGAGTACAACAAACAAGCCCTGAAGTGCAGGAGACACTCAACAGAAGAGCTGGAATCTCTGGCAGAGATGAAGGTGTTGCTGGCAGTTTGATGCCAAACATCCAACTGGGACATAATTTACAGTATTGACATTTTACACACCAATTAAATTTCAGGATTATACCCATGGATAAATCAAGCTCTCTCTGCTTCCGAGGATTTTTTCCCCATGCTGTCTATAGATATACACGTGTGACTAAGTCACTTGGATTACATTTCAATGTTTCCTTTATAGCCACTGTATTTGGGCATCTAAAGTTTTGATTGTGCAGCACAAGGGGTGATTCCTGAAGCCAGCTACACATCCAAAAAATTCAGCAGCACTTCACAGTGCTCTGTACCCCAAAAGGCCCTGTCTTGTCACTCTTGCACTTCAGTACAGAAAACACCTAGATGATTTCCTACCTTCTGTCTGTGACAATCCCTTCTGCTATTTCCAGGTTCCCAAATGGGATAAATTACACAACTGAACACATACATGTAATATTTCATCAACCCCAGTGCTGTGACTGGGAGGCCTAAATTCCTCTCTTCTACTCTTTGTTAGTCTCTGTGTATGTTTTATTTTTTATACAGTGCTTCAGGTACCACTCAACAAATGATAATCTCCCCACACTGAGCCACAGTACAATAAACAAAATGAGGAGGAGAAGATCTATTTAGCAAGAAGACCATGATGGTTCCATTTTTAGCCCAGTTCTTCAAGCAGTGAGACTTGAGATATCACCCTCGTGCACAAAGGAGTGTTTTTTGACCTTTTCTCCCATCAGCTTAGGAATCATTGGTTTCTCCCAGATTTAACAGGGGGATGATAGACTAAAATTACTGTATTCCATGAAGATTGAGGGAATCAAACAGCTGGGTGAAGCAGGGAAATACAGTTAGTGCCTCCACCAAGGGGAAAGCTAAAGAGAAGCAGCAGAGAATCCACACAGGACAGCACTCCTGTAAGGGGCTGATTAATTTTGCAGTTCACAAATTGCTGGTATCTATGGATTGGGGATCCCTAAGAAACATGAATTTGCTCATCTGAACAGAACCAACCCCTTTCCGTGCCCCCAGTCCTGCCTGCCAGCAAGGATGGACACTTCCTAAGTGTCCATGCCAACTTCCAAGCTCCTGCCATCACCTGAGCACCTGAGCAAGGACTTCAGCAGGACAAGAGGAAATAGCCTCAAGTTGTGCCAGGGGATGTTTAGATTGGATAGAAGGAAAAATTTCTTCACTGAAAGGGTGGTCAGGCACTGGAATGGACTGCCCAGGGAGGTGGTGGAATCACCATCCCTGGAGGTGCTCAAAAGATGTGTGGATGTGACACTGGAGGACATGATTTAGTGATGAACGTGCTGGTGATAATTAATGGTTGGACTTAATGACCTTGGAGGTCTTTTACAGCCTTAATGATCTCATGATTCTGAGGCAGTTGGTGGATCCACAAAGCTGGATGTCAAAGGAAAGTCCTGGTCCAGCCTCTGTGCTACATTAGTCTGAGATTATATCAATGGCTTCAAACTGACAGAGAGTAGGTTTAGACAGATGTCAGGAAGAAATTGTTCCCTGTGAGGGTGGGGAGGCCCTGGCACAGGTTGCCCAGAGAAGCTGTGGCTGCCCCTGGATCCCTGGAAGTGTCCAAGGCCAGGTTGGACGGGGGTTGGAGCAACCTGGGCTAGTGGAAGGTGTCCCTACCTATGGCAGGGGGTGGGACTGGAATCTTTAAGGTCCCTTCCAACCCAAACCATTCCATGATTGTATGAGAAGCACTGTTTGCTCCTTCAATGGGATGTCTCCCAGCAGTACTTTTCTCTTTTGCAAATACCCGTGAGATTAAGGCCCCTGGTACCTTGAATTGAACTTCCTGTCACTGGAGGTGAAAAAGTCCCCTGTCAACTGTCACACACCTTCCTGATTTGACACAGAGTTGCTAAAACATCACCAAACCATTCAGACAGGAAATAATTCTGACAGACAGTGTTTCGTGGAGGCACAAGAAGCCCACAGGTACCTCTACAGTATCCAAAGCTGTGATTTGAACGGGTCAGGCATTTTACCAGATTAACAACAACAACAATCTGTCAGAGAGACAAAGAAAATTGTTAATTTCTCATAACATTTTAGGCTTGTTTTCCTCACATACAGATTCTTGAATTCTACTTCAACCCCAGTGACAGGAGCTCAGAACTGAATGTAAATATCCCTTTGTCCAAAGACCAAGGGGCTTATTCCTTATTTGCATAATAAACCCACTTTTTCTGACAACTTTATTTAGTATTTGTCTCCAGTAAAGCTTATGAAGAAAAACAAGAAGCTAAGAGTCACTTATACTCAGAATAAAATAGGAATTTTTAGCATGTAAATTTTCCTGTATGCAAAATAAATGCTGCTCCATGAGAATGTGGTTAACAGAGCTGCCCTCAAGAAAACCAGCTCCATTTGCAGCTAAATAATGTATTTGTATTCAAAACACAATGGAAAGAATGAATTTATATTCAGACCACCTGAAATATTTTCTGCTTACACAGGACTGTGTTAGCTCTATTTATACAGCAATTTTAAATAGGAATTATATAAAAACTAATTTTAAGTTATTAATGTTTTAGTGGTGGCAGGCAGGTTAACATTCTTCCTAATCCACAGGGTAACAACCTTTTCTCTCACAACAATTTTGCCCAAAGAATAAATTACAGATGTCTACTTTTCAGCCTTAAAAAAAAAAAAAAAGGCAAAAAAACCCCAACAAAAAAACCTATTCGTGCTACTAAAAGGTAGAAAATAACCAGAGAGAATTATGACCAAATGCCAGATATTAAAAAGTTCTCCACATGTGGCACAGAAAGGAACAGCCAATTCCCTGCAATTGTCTGCTTAGCAGGTTGAGCCTCTGTCCAACTGGTAGCAATCAGGCAGGACACTGGAGAGGGCAGGAAATCTAAAATTAGGTTTTACTACCTATAATGGAGGATTTATGGGATAATTTAATTGGCAGTCTTGGGACTGAAACCCATGGTGGGGGAACAAAAACATCTTTCTGGATATACTCTACGAACCCTTCCTGTTGTGGGCTGAAAAATAAAAGTACTGGGGAAATAACCTTAGAGATGTAATATCCCCTTTCTAGTGTTAAGTAAGTGAGGCATGACTCTGTTTGTGGGTATGTGGGGGTTAACCAGCAAGAGTAGGAAGTCATGCATTGATAGAAACTGATTTTTCTTCTTTTTTTTTAGGAGAATGTCCTCTGCTTCTTGCAGTGAAAAGTTGCCTCCAAGTACACAAGGGGTGATAAAGAGTCCCAGAGTAAACAGGAGGCTGTAATTCACTCCGATGCTCTCCTCTGGCTCAGCCCAAACAGTTTATTGCCTGCAGCAGATTGATCCCAGCCTCGTCCTTGCTCACCCCAGGACAGCCACTGCCATCCACAACATTTCCTGAGCCACCTGGACTTTTGTTTCCCCACAGACCTTCTATTTATGCAGATATTTTTAAAAGCTGAACCCCAGGGAAGCAAGAAGCGCTTTATTACCTTCCCCTGCTCGCCACGAGAGCTTTGCAAGGGTTAATGTTTCATTCTCTGCCGCCTGAAAGGCTGTGCAGCTGAACAAGGGGTAACAGGATCCCCCTTCTCCATCCCCAAGGGTGTTCCACCCATGTCAGCACTTGCTACTGATGCCTTTTCCGTGGATTACTGAGTTTATTGGATGGGTTTGG
The DNA here is from genome assembly GCF_001715985.3 of Manacus vitellinus. NCBI lineage: Eukaryota > Metazoa > Chordata > Aves > Passeriformes > Pipridae > Manacus > Manacus vitellinus. The sequence continues at coordinate 251,115 of NW_021938835.1, forward strand.
GAGGTTCCGAGAGAGGAGCCAGGACACTGCCCACTGTCACCGAGCGAGGGGGATGCTCTCCCACGTGCTGCTGGCAGGTGATTCCCTGTCACTTTGTCGTGACTCCTTGCTGTAAAGTCCTCAAACAACATGGATTCACAACTCCACAGCTGACTGGGATGCAGGGAACTGATTTACATCAGTATGAGGGAGCAACAGCCCTACCAAGCCCTCGCACAGCCCACCTTCTAACTCTCTGTAGTGCCACCACCAAACCTGCTCACAGTTTCACAATCCCCTGATGAGATTCCTTTTTAGTTTTGGGGGTTTTTTTGTTTGGTTTGGTTTGGGTTTTGGGGTTTGTTTGTTTGTTTTTCTTTTGGCAAATCTAATACTGTTTAAAAACAGCACTCACTCATCTCTACTCCCAACTGCTAGAGCCATTCCAAAGCTTTTCCATAATGAGATCTCCACTGCAGACTCTTATAAAGACATTATAACATTTGACAAACGTCTTCATCTTCAAAACCCACTCACAGTCACCTTCTACTCCATGGAGACAAGCTTTGAGAAGATGACAGGAGAATATGTTTAGTATTATTACCTCTGGTTTATCACTGGCAGTGCCAAAATGAAATGTAAACAATAAAGTCAGTATAACAATCCTTGATTATTATTCTTAGAACAGCCATGACATCGAGTTATAAGCTATCATAAATTAAAAAATACATTCCCATCTATTTCAGAAAGCAATGTGAAGAAATAGGCTGAAAAATTTCAAGGCTGTCTCAAGAACTTCTCTCTCAGCACATTTTAAACTCGACTGCTGTGACATGAAAAAGGTCAAGAAACGAGTGAAAATTAACAGATTCCAAGAATCAACCTTTGGAAGAGCTCTGCCAATAGCCAGTGAGTCTACAGTGAAACCTGTCAGGCCATTTGGAAACCAACCCACTGAGAAGGCTACAACATCTCCAGAAAAAAAAGGTGTTTAATTAAATGTAAGTGCGGCAGTTTCAGGATTGCGCTGAGGTTTTTACCGTTTTGCTTTTTTCCCCTCTCACGTTTTTCGAACACTAACATCAATCGTCTGTCATCTCTTGCTTTTTATATGGTTCCCCTAATCTTTTTTTCTACTAATGTGGATAAGAAAAGTCCCATTACCATCAACAGGGAAAAGTTTTTTGCAGTTTTTAAGCCACTCCTGCACTAAAAGGACCACCAGACACCCTGACACAGACTTACAAGTCATTGCTATCACTAGGATGCTGTTGAAATGTCAAGTCAGAATCTTTTCATGGTACTGAAAATGTCCTTTTTGACAGATCCATTTACTTTATATTTCAAATTATATTTGAACTTTATATTTGAAACGTTTCTTCCACAAACTTCCCTTTTCATTTTCCCCTGGCTTACACTTTCTTCCTTTGGGGATAACATAATTACACTGACATAAAGAAGAAAGCCTTTGTGTCTTAAATATGGTCTCTCCGTTGCCTGAACTTAAAATATGTGAAAAGTTTATAGACCTTGACAGATTCAGGGTGTGGTACAACACACTCTCCTTCATGCAATGCAGCTACATCTGCGAGTAAGTTGCCTTTTCATGGAAATACTATTCAGGGAGCATTTCCATAAAAATTCAGCCTGGCACCGCTCTGTTTCTCTTGTCATTGGCCCAGCTGTGTTCCTTCCTTGATTGAGTTCTCATTTTGAATAAGGCACAACAGTCATTTTCATGGGGGGAGCTGGGGGAACTTTCCATTTTTACATAAGAGTGAACGCTGTGGTTGATGTAAAAAGGCTGCACGAAGCATCAGTAAAACCTGGTTGTTGTGTCTGCAGCCAGAGAGAGTCTAAGAAAACACTTCAGCCTTCATCTGCTCTTGGTAAACACAAGGCCGGGACACCAAACACTGAGCCCCAAACTTCGCTTTCTAGGGGGAAACACCAGGTCTCCTTGGGAGTTGGAACTGGGTGATCTTTAAGGTCCCTTCCAACCCAAACCATCTTATGGTTCTCAAGGGTGTGAGTAACCTGAGGAAGAGACAGGGCTCAGCCTGGTCTGCCCAGAGCAGGGAGAAGCACAGAAGAAAGGGAAGGGGTCATACTTGAAGAAAAGAGCATCTGGTCCAGATATACGAGTTAAACGAGGTCAGACCACTGCTACTGATGCTGCTCCTCAGCCACCCAGTCCCAGCAGTGCCCTGAAGGCCCAGCACCTCCCAGACCCAGTATCTCTTATTTCCTCTAGCAGAGCACTGAGCTGGGACTGAAATTTAACCATTTCTAAAAAAAAACTTAACTACTCCTGCAGCAGGAAACACTGAGACTGATGCAGAAAGGATCCGAGATGCACCCTCACGTGTCCTCGTGTACCCACTGAGTCTTGTGCCATTACTAGGCAAAGACAAAGCCTTCCCCACACAGGTGGGCATCCCAAAGGCAGGCTGGAAGGCAGAGGATGCACCTGCACTGCTCCCAACAGGTGGATGAACTGGTATCCTAGGAAAGGATATCCAGTGCTGGGGCTCCCAGTGCTGCACCAGCACAAGCCACAGCGCTCGTGGGCCACCAAGCCCCGCATCGCCACACTCCCATGTGTTCAAAAGGCATCTCCAGCATGTTTCCCAAACACAAACACTAAATTATTATCTGAAATTACGGGGTTTGTGTTTTTCCGAAGCGTTTGCCCCGTGCTGAGGCTGAAAATGGACAGTCTGCGGTCTCTTTTTACGAAGCTGTTTTTATCCTCTGGGAACCCAAGTGGTGAACCACTAATGGCAAGAGCGTTTTTCTCATTATCAGTTACAATGTTAATGAGTCTTATTTAAGCGAGAAGTATTTTAAAACCTTCCAGCCTTGCATGTACAGTTATTAGGCTTCAGACCGTTTATTGTGTCTTCTCTTCAGAAAGTTCTTTTATGATGTTAAATGGAAGAGGCCCTTTCAAGACCAGGCAGCAATTTGCATCAGTAAACACTTTTAGGAACATGTTGCTCTGGTGTCTTAAAACTGACTCATTTTCAAAATCCCTTGCCTGAAGGTTCAGTGCACTCTAGTGTTCAGGTCTAACTGTAAATAGCTAAATGTTCAATTAAAATCGTGGTCTAGCAGCTGAAGCAAAGGCAGGGTTCAATCCCAGTGTATCAAGCTCTGCTTTGCAGTCTTGTGCAAATTGCTCAGCTCACTCTCGGAAAACACTGACGGAAACAAAGTGTTTCAAATTTGTTTGCCCTAACCTTCCATCTCCAGGAGTCCAGAGCCACCCACACACACCAGCACGGGTCGCAGAGGTTATTTTCACACAAGGAGCATAAGGGATTTCTGTTGGCTTCCCTTTCTTTCAAGCCCCATCCCAATAGTGACGTGGAGGAAAAGAGAGGCATCATCACAGCTACCAAGTGGCACCAGTGGGGATATATTCAGGGTTGGAATGGGAATGGACAAGTTTAGGAAGGGTAGAAAGCCAAGCATAAAGGCTTTGGCACCAGAAAAATCAGACCACATTCATAAAACAACAGCTCAACATTTCGATAAGTATTGAACAAAGTGGTTGCCAAAGGGCTGCTGTCATCTCCAGGAAAAGCAAGCATGCCACACATATTTCCTGTGCATGTTGATCCTGGCGGAACAGTAAAAGCTGGTTATTGCACAGACCTACTCTAAACGTTCTCACTTTCATAATACACAGGAGTGTTTTCCCCCCGCATCCATTTTTTGCTCCAACCCATTGGTGGGCAGCATACCTGACTCAGCTTTTGTTTAAGTTCTTCTGTTCTTCCAGGATAATTGGCCCTATGGGACTTTAATCTAAATGGAGTGTATCTTTGTAGGGACCTTGTAGAGGTATTTTCAATGTTTAATGGTCTCCTGAATTACTACTTTCCTCCCACTGAGAAGGAAATGGGCTCAAGCACTGCCCGTTTCCCAGTGGCATTCATTACCTCTGGAAACACGGACGTGGAAACAGCATCCCCGAGCCCATCCCATGCACCAAAAACACAAGGAGAGGTGAACATTCATCCCCCTTAACGGAGGAACACTTGCTCCCCACCAAACAAAGGTTCCCCTCACATGGAATTACTCCAGATCCACCCATTTGGGCTCACCCCAGGAGGGGGAGGCAACCAGACCCCGTCACAGCTCGCTGACTCTGGGTGACCTGGTGACACGGGCACGTACCTGCCCGTGATGTGGGAATGGGAATGTGGCCACGTGGGGTTATTTGTTGCCTTTCCTTGCGCAGCCATTTCTCAGACCACTTTCTAATGTCTTCCAGACCATCAGCAGCCCCTCAGACCATATGTGGAGTAGCACCACCGTGGAGTAACTGCTTAATGAGTTACTCTCCCAGCCTGCAATAAGGCTCCCCCTCAGGAGCTGGAAGGCATCTCACTGCCTGCCAAGAGGCACAGTGGAGAAAGGACTGTCAATACCTAATTTAAAATGCTTGCAATTACAGCACTACAGCAGCAGCATTTTGTTCACCTAAAAGCCAAGTTCCTCCTTC
>NW_021938835.1:256716-335078 GCF_001715985.3 Manacus vitellinus
CAGGTTAGTGACAGTCCTGTGTGTCCCCCAAGACTGCTGGGCCTTCCCTCCCTTTTCTGACCTGTTGAAATCTCCTGTCTCGCTGCAGGAAGAGGAGACAATATGTAAAAGGTGAAGTGCCTTGGCTGTAAATGTCATCATATCCAAGACGCCTTTCAAATTTAAACCAGAAAAAAACAGGATTCCCCAGCAATAGGAAGCTACTGGGTCCTGTAAGGAATTAAAAAGAGACCTTGACAGCAAATCTTCACTGACTCCTTGCTGCCAAGGGACTGGGAGGAGGCCAGAGATGGAGCAGGAGGGAGTTGTGAGACCCACAGGCGTATGACCCATGTCTCCTCCTCTTTGAAAGATGAGCCCACACAGAGAAAGTGGAAATTCTCTGAGCTCCTACAAGGGAAATTTTATCAGGAGAAAAAGCAGTGCCCGTTTCCTGCGCTGAAAAGACAGTGCTTTTAAATGCTGTAGTAACTGGGGGGATATAAGGCTTTAGGAAATGAGCAGTGAGAACACTTCCAGGGCTTTCCAGCCCCAGTAGAAACATGAGGAAGAAACACTTAAGCTGAAGAGCTCTGTCCCCTCAGAAGCCAGCAGAGAAGCTTCAGCCACTTCAGCAAGGTCAAGATTTCATCCCCTGAACAGAAATTCAGAGTTTTCAAACCTTTTCATGGGTTGTTCTGGCAAGGAGGAGGAAGAGGAATTTATGGGTTGGTTGTTTTTTTCCATGTAAAACCAACTGAAAGTGGTAAATATGTTAAAAGGGGCTTGTTGTTTTTCTTTTCAAGAGAGCAACGCTCCAAAAAGAGAACAACAGGGCTGTCAAACATCCAGGAGCACATGTGGTCTGCTTACACCACTGGTTTTGGGTTTCCCTGCACCAGCCAGGCCCCAGCTTCCTACCAAACCATTAAAAAAAGAGAAGGAGACGAGAGGTCAAAAATTCAGTATCACCTACTTAGCCGAGAGTGACTTTTTGTGAAATGATTTGCCTTGCTAATGCTTTCCATGGAATGCAAGATCAGGGTGGGGATTTCAGGAAGAGCCCAGCTCCATCAGCCTCCCCAGGAGCTGCAGGGGCCCTCAGCCCACTGGCGTGGGGGGTACTTGCCTCTCATGTGAGTGTCAACCCCTTCAGGGCTCTGGTTGCCAGCGATGATTTGTTTCCTCGCAGGTCCATAAACACTCACAGTTACGTCAGTGTGGTTTCAGGCTCATTTTTAGCTGAGGCCACTCACGTGGTCCAAGAGGAACCCAGAGGCCATGGTCAGGAGGAGCCTTGCCGTGCCTCAGACAAACCCACTGGTGTGAATTCTACTCCTGCAGGGACACGAGGCAGCCAGAAATCGGCGCGGAGTCGCAGCCAGGATTCATCCAAGCGTTAACGGGCAGGAGCGAGGAATCAACGCTCTCCCACCACAAATGGTAAAGCTATCCAATCCCAAATCCTCTCCCCACCAAATTCAAACGCCTTCCTTCTCTGCTTTTCCTGGTGTTAAACACGTTACACACGCCTTACAAAACCTGCACGCAGTTTCGAAGCAGGGGCTGAAGCGCAGCAAACATCCCTGCTCTCACTCCCATTTCTGCTTTCCAAGAGAAGTGCCAGAGAAAAGGATTCTATTTTTGTAAGAGTTTAAAGGGCACGGTCAGAAAAGTGACTATGTAAAAATGGCACCTTTTCATCCAGCAGATCTGCTCCCAGTGAGTATTCTGAGTCATGTCTGCTTACTTTAGTGACCAAAATAGACTTTTACTACTTCTCACTCCTCTTTAGTCCTGTGGAACCAACACGGCAAAGAGGGAGTTATATAAATCCTATCCTGGATCAAAACCTGGCAGGAATTGTTAACCAAGTCCAAGGGGCAGAAATGAGGGATGGATGTGGGTGGCTGAGGGGGCAGTGCTCCATCCTGCTGTTGCCCTGTCCCAAGCCCTACGTGCCACATCACACAGGGAGGTGTTAACTGAGAGGAGAACAGCTCAAATTCCCTCCATCCCAGCCTCTGCACCCTTCAGCAAACCTGACCCCCCCCCATCCCACATTACTGCTCTGCAGACCGACCACAGACAGAGCTCCCCGGGCTCACATTTGGTTACAAACCCTCTTTCCTGTGAACTGTCATGGAAATCACAAGCAAATAACAAACGCAGAGCTCGCCCCTCCTTCCCACTGGCTCGTGCAGAGCTGCTCTGCAAGCCAGCCTGCAGCTCCAGAGCTCAGCTGGGCTCCTTGCAGGGACCACTGGCATGTCAAGACACAGATCAGGGGCCCAAAAATTGCCCCTGTGCCCAAGGCCAGGCATAAATCTTATGCCCTGTCCAAACCAAGCTTTCCATAACTGTACTTTGAGAGATTTAAGCCAAGTAGAGACCCAGGATTGTCATTTGTACAGTTGGTAAAACCCTTTTGAGCAGGATGAGATACTGGACCAGCCTAAAAACCAAAAAAAAAATCACCTTAAATGGATATTGCTGTTCTCTGCATGAGCAGAACAGAATCCTGATAGAAAGGCATCAGTATTAATCCACTCCTATCTTACTCTAAAAGCAATGATGCCTAATGTTTTCATTATCCAATTTTTCAATGAAGTTAAAAGAGAGCAGTGCAGAAATCATAGAAGGGCTTTCTGCTGCTATTTCTGATGTTTCTATTTGTGTTTCTATTTCTCAACTGGACAACAAAAGGGATGTTTGACAGTAAAAATTAAAGTATTATGCCGTAGGTCAACTTTAAAATTAATATAATAAATAAGCAATAAGACTGAATCCCAGTCAGACTGTAAAATATTCATCTGGTCTCTCTGCTGTACTTTTAATAACATTTTTTTCCTTCAGTCTCCCTCAGATCAGCTGCTGGGGCCTGGGTTGGTCTCTGGATACAGAATTCAGTCTATGCCAGCCATCTGAAAGCCAAGATACCCACTCCTGCTATCCCAGTCCCTACCCAAAATGATGGACCATCTGCTGCACCTTCAGTGCCTTTCCCAAAAGTCTCATTCTATCGAGATTTACACAGCTACTGTCAACCAGGTGCTTGATTTTCAGATGGCTACAGCGAGGTGAGGTGAATTCCACCCTCCTAAAACCACTCTGGAGTCTCATCACTTCTCCACACAGAAGAACAAGGCTCCCAGGTTCAGATTTCTCCAGGCTCTTCAGCTGAAGAGGGTGATTAATTGCTTTGCTGAAATGAAGCCTTGGTTGTGCCTGCAAAGAAGGTGCTCTTGGTGGTGTCAGGATGTTGACACACATATTGGTGACAGATGATTTGGCCTGTCTTGATGGCAAGAGCTACAGAGGCTGTCACAGACCGTTTGCTATAAATACATAAAAATACCAGAGAACTTATAAATGTAGCAAAGGAATGAAGAGCACCAGCCCAAATTCCCAGTTTCACCTTCTGGCCAATCTAATGAAATTCAAGAAAAGGCACAAGATATCCACCAGGATCAAACTTGATCTTAATTTGATATTAAATCCCTTATTTTATCTTCATGGGATATTAAAACCTTTTATTTTTCTTCTTCAAACCTGCTTTTAATGCAGCTTTTTGCACAAGACTGTGCAAAAACCTCCTTCTATAAGCCTTTGAAGAGCCAACCACAATCAGAACAATCAATGGAACTGTGTTTCTTTGGAAAAATGATGGAGAACTTTTCCCATGACTGCTTTGCAAGTCCTGCAAAAAATCAGCTGCTTTTTCAAGCAGATTTTTCAGTTTAGTCTCAGTGCATGTTGTAACGCAACATCTTAATGTTACTTTAGTAGTTAATCCTTTGTGTATAATTTGTGAACTCTATAGAGAGCAGTCCATTTTATAAACAGAATTTTAAACCACCGGGTTTAAATTTATTGCAGGGTTTATTCAGAACTGACAAAGCCTCCTTAGAAAACGGAATTTTGCTTAGAAGCCTTTCCTTCTGCATAACTACTAAACTTCCTTCTTTATAAAGCCCTTTTCACTTACACAGAAAAATATAAACCATGACAGAAATGTAGTTTGTCTAAAGTAAATTGTTTAAATGCCATATTTCATTTTTTTTTGTTCTTGTTTAACAAGAGCAATTTACAGAAGAAGATACTTGTGCAATTTTCTAAATCCACATGATTTTTAATATACATTTAACTGCACTGAAACAAATCACACAGTGACTTCATGCACTATAGCTACTGAGTATCAAAAATATGTGACTACTTGAAAGAGGAGGTTTTTTTTCAGTCAAATCAGGTCAAATATAACATGTACATCCATACTTAATAAGCTACAAATAACCAACTCAGTGCAAGGCCAGAAAGTATAATGAAAAGCTCAAAGTGTAAGCCTTTAAAATTAGGAGAAATCAGTCAGATTTCACAAAACATTTTGTTGTAAGTGGTTTACAGGGCAGCAAACTGCTCCTCCTACGCTCCCAGCACTAGAAAAGCGAAACAAGACCTGGACAGCTGATAAATCAATGCACATTTTAACAGCAGACAGTAGGAAAAAAGAAAAAAAACCAAACCCTTACCGACAGCAGAAAGCAGAAGGAAAAGATGCTCATTCAGCAGGCAGCAGGATGCAGGTTTGGGATGAGGGCAGGTCAGCAGGGAGAGAAAGCTCCTCCTGACCCGCTCCCACCTGCACAGCCTTCGTGGGGCTGCCTCTGCCCAGGTGCTGCAGTCAGGGCTGTGACCTGCTCTGCTCTCATCAGGGAAGGAGCTGTGTGTGAGCCACAGGCAGCATTCCCAGACTCAGCAGGAACAGCCTCCAGCTCCTCCGTGCTGCCCCATCCCGCCCGGACACCCCAAACCGCTCTCCCGCTGCAAGCTCCTGCAGACTTTCCCTCCCGTCGCCGTTCCTTTGCGAGGTGAAAAGAAAACAAGCCCCTTTCATTACAGACCTCCTGGAGAAAGCTGAAAACTTGGGTGTCTTAAGAGGGGCTGATTGAAACCACATTTAGGTGGTATTTGTTTAACTCGCCTCGCTCGGCGCTCCGGGCCCGCCGGTGCTCATCGCTCCCTACAAGCCAACCTGGCTTTTCCCAATCAGCAGCTAATTAGGTGCCTGAGGTTCCAAGCTACCTGACAAATTCAGAGGGCCTGGAACACAGCAGAAGGCAGTATTTGTTTGCAGGAGCTTTGGAATATCCCACCAATGTTGCTGAGGGTCTAAGACCAGCAGAAGCTCAGCATCTTTCCGAAGGCTGGAAGCAAAGCCACTGCTGGGACACCTTAATAAGCACCTGGGTATCTTCTCACGTGGCCTCCAAATTAAAATTAATCAAAAGATCTCAAGGCAGGACCAAGTGCCCACTTGTGCTCAGCCACAACTTCCCAGCCACAGTGGTCACCCAGAGTTGTGTGGCTTCCAGTCAAGGCCCTTGGTTTCAAACCAACCTCTATCAAAGCCTGTTGTATCTCCAGCCCAAGTGAAAACATGTGTTTATTGTTTCCTCTTCGGGCAGATGATTAATATTTATACCATGCATTATCAAACAAAAATAACTATGTATTTTGTTCCTGGAATAATGGGGCTTTTTTTTCCTTATTGGAATGAAGTTGTGCCAAGGAGGGATTTCAGCTGATGCAAGCAGCGTGCAAGAACAATCCACTTACCGCGGCAGCTTTGTAAATTAAAAAAGGGGCATTTCAGAACGAGGGGAGGGGGAGGAAAATGAGTTTTGTGGTGCAGCCTCACACTCCACACAAGGAAAAGTGCCACCCAAGTCAGCAGGAGACACTCCTGCCACAGCAGAGCGGGAAGCAGGCGTTTTGCAAATCCATTCATGCTTATTTTAGATCAAGTATCATTTTTGCTCTCAAACGACATAAGAAAATACCTCTGAGCACACGTTCGACTTTTGATACATCACCCATTAACAAGGACGTGCCCTGCGTCCACAGCAGAACAAACTCCTTGGTGTTCGTGGTGAAATTACTGTTTCTTGAATTCAATCAAGCCCTCCACATTATACCCAGCCCACTAAATATAAATAGAAGAGGTTAAAATGCAGTTTAAATATAACAGATATGTCCGCAGCTCCATATTTAGAGATACCCTTTAATTTTTTTCCTATTGCCTACTTTTTACTTACATTTAAATTTAGCAAAGTAATTTTAGGCTGCCCAGTTTTCTACCTACACTGGTTAACTACGCTGTGAAGGAAACATATTAGATTTTCTCCACTTATATAATTATTTTCTAAAGAGATAGAAATTCTCTTGACTCAAACCTTCGACCAAAAGACAAAACAATGTTTGATTTTGCTGGGAAACCTGCCTATTGAAAAGTTCATGGCCAGAACCACACTGGGAAATAAAAAATACTCCATTGGCTGTGAAAGTGGCCAGTTGTGGGTATAATGAAAACCAGTGTGGTGTTATCACACAAAAGGTAATTCTTCCAACCCAAGACAAACATCATTATAATTCAGGCTGAAAATATCTTGCCCGTGTGAACTTTTTTTTTAAACAAAAGCATTTTAAGTCAACCCTGTAGGAAAACTAACACACAAAGCATAAAGTAATCCCTGGCCTACCTTCCCAGCTGGACAGAAAACCAGTGGGCAGCTTTAGGCACTCAGGGCTAAGGTTGCACCACTGACCTCAGCTGATATGGATCAGGCCCAAAGGGCCCTTTCCGACCTTCCCCCCTGTCAACAACTTCCACCTCGACTTTGGGACACAGATTTCCACAGAGCCACTCACATGATTAAAAGTTGTGCCTTTACAGCTGCCTTTTCCTGAGAAAAGTTAACAACTATTCATTGAAAAGAAAATGGCAAGCTTCCTGATAGTGGGAAGAAAAAAAAAAAACCACCCAACTCAATAGATATTCAAGGAAAAAGGCTCATTTCAACCCAAATATTTTCAATTATTTTGTTGTTACCTGCTTGTAACTCCTGGAGCATTTAGCAATGCAGAGGCAAGGAAAGGAAATGTAGCATGCAGTGTTTTGGGGCTACCAGATGCCACCAGCACCACAAATGCTCCTCGTGTGTTTTTTTTTTTATCCTCGCTGGAGGAGGAACTGCTGTGTGTGAAGCCATGAAAACCAAACACTCTGCAGAGGGAGAGCCATGAGCCTCACACTGGGACACTGAAGCCCTGGAGTTCTGGAGAAAGTGCAGTGGGAGAGGATTTGCCTCATCAGTAGCCAGGTATTTTGTTCAAACCGACTGGATTACAAGTCTTCCCAGGGTTTTCTGTTTGTTTACACAACTCCAGGCACACACAGAAAATAAGCTTCCCACAGCAGAGCAGGTAGCAAAGGCACATTCACATTGCCTGCTCTGAGGCAGAATTGTCATTTAAACACTGACAACAGCGGGATCCAACCTGCTATTCCAGGCAGAAAAGGTCTAATGAATGAACACAGAAGTGAGCATCTTTGTGGTGAGAGACACAAGTTTGTAACAACCTGGGGTTTAAGGTCGTGGTTCCCATCACTGTAAATCCTCTCTGGACTCACACACCCAGATTTCTTCACTTCTTGACAAAGACCTCAAACTCACTTAAAAGAAAGAGAGAAAAGCCACACAGGCACTCTGGCTTATAAACCATCAGAAGAAATATATATCTATTAGAATACATCTTTAAGAACCAAATGCTACAGAAATGACAATCCAAATGTAACACCTTAGGAGCAAAAAGTCCAACTAATCACACCTAGGACTTACACTGACAGATCATTTATAAAATTCCTGGAACATGTAACTCTATCCAGTACTATATGATTTGTTTAACTTTGGGACTAAATTGGGGGAGGTGGGGACAGATGCTGTTCAAAGCTCTAAACCCTGAAATGGTTCTGAAGGTGATTTTTGCCTTGCAAAGTTTTTCAAAGAATTTGCCATTGTTTGCCCACATAAGTGTATGAAAGAGAAAATAAGAACTGATGTTACTGTTCCAATGTACCATATCTTTGTTTTTATAAGTGCCCTTTAAGAAACAGATAAGATAACCAACATAAAAATGTATTTGAGGTATGGCTTGGTTCATTTTTGCCTTTACATATTTACTTTTAATTAGGAAGCTGTCAATCTATTTCTTTTCCTTGATTTTCCTATCGGTTCAGGTGTGCCTGAAATCACACACCTGATACACGTACCCTGATGAAAGTTTACATTTCGCACCCCAGTGAGAAGCTGTCTTTGTCTGCTTCACTTGCTTCAGTGAAACCAGGGAAGTGCTTGAAGGGTTAAACCAAAGGAATGTGACATTTCTCCATGTGCAGTTCATAGACCTATCCTGGTTTTCCTAATGGACTCAAAATTACATGGGCAGAATGCAATTTCCAAACTCGTCCTCCAGAACCGAAGTTAATTCAGAGAACGACACTTCTGAGTCCAAACAAAAACTTCATTAAAGAAAGAGCAAGTTTCCTTGTGCCGCGGGTTCTTAGCGAAGGCAGCAATGAATGGAAGTTTACGTTAGGCAGAACTCTCGACTTCAGCTTTTGTAAATATAATTACGCGCACTCCAAACCCCCCAGCAGAGTCATCTGCTCACCAAGACACGGACTCTGCATGTCCCTTACTCCGACAAGTACCATCACCTACTCAGACCAGCGCAGGTAGTTGAGGGTTTTCCTACACGCCGGCTTTTAAAAAGCCGATAGAGGTGTTAGTTAATTGAATGATGAATTGATGAAAGAATTACAAAGGCTCGTGGTACGAACCAGCGGGAAAGGAAGGGGTGGGGGTGGGGGCGGTGGGGACACGATTGGCGAGGGGGAACGGTGGGAAGCGATATAATTTTTACCCGAAAAGACATCAGCCAGCTTCGAAGCCAAAGAGCTCAACGATTCAAAAGTTAAGGAGCTCGGGACGGTTCTCCCGTAGAGGATGCGCGGCTGCCTTGCCGAGCCCTCGGGGCTGCCCCAGCCTCCACCACCGAGTGTGCGGAAAGGGACACCGGACAGTCCCCCGCCGCCCCGGCAGCCCATCCCGGTTCCCCGCCCGGTCCCTCGGCCCCGCTGTCCCCGCTGCCCCGCTGTCCCGCTGTCCCCGCCGGCCCGCTCGCCCCCCGCCCCATCGCAGCCCCGCCTGGAAAGGACTTACCCGGGCGGGGGCTGTGGGCGCGAGTCCGGCCTCCTGCGGGAAGGGGAACGGACGGGACGGGTCGGGGAGGGAAGGCCAGCGGCCGCCGGCGGCGGGAGCTGAGGGAGGAGCTGAAAGGAGCGGGCGAGGGCGGCGGCTGTTGCTGACTGCGGGTGAGTCACTTCAGTCGGGCGGCTCAGCCCATTCGGCGCTGGCCCGGGCTCGTGCGCCCTCTGCCTTCTCTCTCAATCGCCCGATGCGGCGGCCGCCGCCGCTCCCCGGCGCTTCCCCCGCCGCGTCGGGCGCGCCCCGCCGGGCACCGGCGCCCCCCCGGGGCGCTTCCGGACCCCCATATGCTCCCCCCCCGGTCCCCGGAGTCCTCCCCCGCCTTCCGCACGGGAGGGCGCCGGGCGGAGCTGGAGTGAGCGGGACCCGCAGGGAGGGGGACACGAGGCCGCCGGGGGCTCGGCTGGGCTCGGCTCTGCTGGGCTCGGCTCAGCTCGGCGGGGCTTCGGTAACAAGAGCCGGATTTAAGGGGCGAGAACAAGCGTGCGGTTGTTGCGGGGACCCGACGGGAAGCCCGAGCCTAAGCCCGGCCTCTCCCCAGGTGGCTGCGGGGGGTGCGGAGGGCAGCGGGATAAATAACGGGATGCACCGAAATATAAAAGGGGGAGAGGGGGCTGGTCCGGCTGAAACCGAGAGGGATGAGCGCCCCATCCCCCTGGGGTGCAGGGGATGCATCCCGACCGTTCCAGTGGCACTCACCTCGCGGGGAATCCCAGCGGGAGGAGGGCGAACGGGAGAGAAGCGGGAGGTGCGCCCCGTCCCTCCAGGGGCTCTTTACCGAGGGGGCACCGCTTCTCCCCTCCGCCACCTCACCCCGACCTTCCCCGGGCTCGCCGAACAGCCGGGCATCGCCCGCCGCTCTCCCCGGCGCTTCTCCGCCGAGAACCAGCGTCCAGAGCAGAAAACCCAGTAGTCCCTTAATTAAAAATAATAATAATTTTAAAAAAAAAATTAAAAAAAATTAAAAGCGTCTCAGTTTTTAAGGCAGAGCTACATAATGTATTAATTGGTCGCTATTAGCATGCAGTTTTATTGAGCATAGCACACACAGAAGTCTGATTGTGAGCGAGGAGTGTTTTCAATGAAAGTGGAGTTATTTTAGCTGCAGACATGTTTACATTTCTGTGGTTTAGTCTATAACTTTCTCTTTTTCTTGCTTCAGGATTCTGCTCCATGAAGCAAAGCCCTTAGCTCCCAGACATTCCAAAAAGTCTGCCAAAATAATAGGGGGAAAAAAAAAAAGGAGGAGAAATAAAAAAAAAAAAAAAACACACACAGAGACCCCCAAGTCTGGGTCAGGCTCAGGGCTGGGTATGGGCAGAGCGAGTATACCCCCTCCTCACTCTCTCTCTCCAGTTAAAAAGCCTTCAGGGCTCCATTTCCTGTTTTTAAGGAAAAAATAAAGCGGGTCTAGGACTGATTTTAGACGCTGCCTAGACCAGGGCTGGTGGGTGCCGAGGACCTTTAACTCTCTCGATGCCAAAGGGTCCGGGCAGCCACACAACCTTCCTCCCTCAGACCCGCCACAGCAAAAAGATGGGCTTTTTGTCCCTCTGTGCATTTTTTGGGGGGGTGATTTAAGAACCCAAAGGTCCCGAGCAACAGCCTGGTGCACAAATTAGCAGAGTGAAGAGGCAAAATATCCCAAAAGTGGGACTGAGCCCCCTGTGCCACAGCAGCACCCACCTATGGAGATCTCCTGGTGAGCTTGGGTGGTTCCTTCCCCCCAGCCCACGGTGCAGAGCAGGGCACTGTGTTGTTGCCCACCCCGCCTTCCCCACAGCCTGCCCTGCTCTGGGCAGGCGGCATCACTCCTGTGGCCCTCGGTGAGTGGGTGTGAAAACAACTCGAGCTTCTGGATATTAAATCCACAGCTCTGGAAAATCAAAACGGAGCAGTTCGGTTAAAATTAGGAACACGCACCGGTGAATGAAGCGAGGAAGTTGTGGGCACCTCCCCACAAAAACTACCGACTCAAGTTTTCCACTCCAGGGCTTGGGAGGGTGTGATAGGAATAGAAACGGGAGTGATCAGAATAAAGCACTCCTGTAATGAAGGGTTGTGCCTCCAGGGCGTTAGGGACGAGGAGAGGTGGCGGCAGGGAGGATGATCCCACAGCGCCGAGAGCACGAACAGACCTGGCTGGGGCACCACATCCCAAACCTGCCCCTCTGCCCTGAACAAGCTACCCTGGAGAGGGAGAACCCACGGATCTGCGAGCAGCAATACAAAGCCTCAAGTGAGGCAGCAGAGGGAGAGCCACAACTGTTTTTCTTGGTCTTAGCCCCCCAACATTTCCCTCCCAACTTCATCCAAAACATTTTTAGGTGGTGTGTGTGTGTCCCCCCCACCCGCTTTTTATTTTACATGCCAGATGACTCCTGTATATTTGGACCTTTTGCTTTTGAAGAAGCCAGAAAGCATTATGATTTCCTAATGCTTAAAAAAAAAAAAAGAAAAAAAAAGAAAACACCTTTCCCCCAAGATGTTTTATATTAATTTAAGTATTGGGTCCTGGTTCATGTCAGCCCCTTTTGCAATGAAATGTCCTGCGTGGGCTGTCACACCTGCTAAATATAATCCTCTCTTTCTTTTGATATTCTGCAAAGGGCCTTTAAAGGTTCACATCCTCCAGTCTGGAGATTTAATTGCTTCATCTCAGATTTTTAAGAAGCCTGTAAATTTCTGAATTTTGTGGATCTCAGAGGAGCAGGGGGAGGGATGTGATAGGGATGCAAGAGCGAGTGAGAGGAGATGCTGAGAGCACTGCACCAACACTGCTGGGTCTTGTAAAAGCTCTGACCCTCCATCCTGTCCCACAGCTTCTGCTCTTTGGGGCAGACAATCTGAGCTGGTTTTATGAGTTACCAATGAGTTAAATATGAAAATAGTAGCCTATTTCGCTATGGTAAATGCTCACCAGGGAGGAAATCACAGATTCAGTTTTATAGAAGGTAATGGAGTGAGATTATCCACACTAATGTACTTAACTCTTCAGAGAACATAAATCTAGCAGGAGACAGCCCCAAAACCAGTTGATCCCCGAAACAAACTACAACCAGCAGGAGTTTCATCCTTAGGATGTGCTGGTGGCATCAGGTTTGCCCGGTGGAGCTGTTGGTTAGATACTGCTGGTCAGGAGGAGTGTGGTGTTTAGGTACTCCAGTAAGGGTATTCCTGGGGCCAGAAAATGCCTGGCAGGATGGCAGCCAGGAGGGCAGGTGGGCTGGGGGGGTCCTGCAACCCCTCTCGTGCACTTTGGACACTACACACAGCAACTCTCAGCAACACGATGGCCACAAACTGCTCTGTGGAATGTGTGATGCACAATTCCTGTTAAGTAACAGAGCAGACACAGGAACACTGAGCACGGTGGCAGCTTCTTGCTACACCCAGATGTGGATGCAGGAGCAGTGCCCATGGCAGGGTTCCCAAAATCCTGTATTTTCCTTGAGGAGGTGCAGCAAAGCCAGCAGAGGATCATGTCCAGCTATCTGCATGCCCACGTGGCTGCATCTCCTGCATCACCTACAGATGTAAAGTCCTGTGCAGTCTCTCTCAGGGAGGGAGGGGAAAATTTGGCAGCCCCACAGCAAACCAGCCACCACCACAGAGGTCAGGAGGAGAGCTGGGGGGATTCCACCCAGCAACCTACTCCGCCTTGTCCTTTCACGCAGCCGCCCAAAAAACAATCTTGTGCTGATCCTTCAAGCCCGACTCGTGTGACCCCAAATATTCATGTTTCTGCAGAAAGTAAGTTGTTTCTTCTGCAGTGGGAGCACGAGGTAGGAAAGGGGTGGAGGGAGAGCCAGGTGGGAGGCTGGAGCATCCTTGCTGTGCCACCGACCAGCATCGAGGAGTCCCTTCCACATCCAGCCCGCCCTGCAGCTCTTTGCTCACAGCCATTTGCTCTGTCACAGCAGCTGTGCCCAAACCTGGCCCTGCTGCCCTGTGCAGGGACAGGATCTACCCTGAAGACTTGCTTTCACCAGGAAGGAGGGAATTTTCATACAGGAGCAGATGGAGAGTCGGTCTTCAAGTGTCGCCTCTTGCTCGGGAGCGTCATGTGGAAAGACAAAAATGTTCACGTTATTTTCCATCTCGTTAAACATGGTTTTCAAAAGGACAAGTTTCAAATAAATGATAAAAAAATAACGAATTTTCATGTCTGGGTTAAAAAAACCTACCATAACCAGGTTTTTCTTTCAGAGCAGTGGTCCTGTGAAAGTCCCATTGTCAGGTAACGTGGAGCACAGTCTCTGATAACTTCCAGTCTCTTCATGGGAGAACTGGGGGCTGAACCACTTCAAGGGTGCAGAGCTGATTATGGTCCTAGCCTGCAGCCATGTTCACCACTAAACCGTGTCCCCAGGTGCCACCTCCACACATTTTTGGAAGATTTCCAGGGGTGGTGACTCCCTAGGCAGCCTGTTCCAGTTCTGACCACCCTTTCAGTAAAGAAATTTTTCCTAATATCCAGCCTAAACCTCCCCAGATGCAACTTGAGGCTGTTTCCTTTTGTCCTGTCCTTTATTCCCTGGGAGAAAAGATCAACCCCCACCTTCTTTCAGGGACTTGTAGAGAGCAAGAAGGACCCCCAATAAACCTTCTTTTCTTCAGATTAAACAACCAATTCATTCAACAGAACTGAAGAAAGTGAAAAAACTCATAGCATTAAACATCATAATTATTATAAATTCAGTGGATATAGGAATGATATTTATTTCTTTGGATTTGAAACGAGGTGAAACAAAATGCAATTCCAGCACCTGATTTCCTCAGTAAAATCAGAAAGGATTAACGTGGTACCCATGAAAATACCATTTAGGACAGGCTAGTCAGGCAACAAAATGGGGACACCTTTATAAATATTACCTCTCCCAGGTGTGGATGACATTCATTAATAAAGGTTCTCCTATGTAAAAATGACATTTAAACCAGGAGAGACTGACAGTTATGTAGACACATCCTGTGTCCTAGATATGAACAGGCAACTATTTTTCAGGGACCAGAAAGGGGGGCTTTTTACAGCATTTATGGATTTCTTTTAGTCACAGACTAGACACCAATATTATTTTGGCACTCTCTGAGAAGACTCTGAAGTCCCTCCCAAGAGAGAATCACTTTTAGTTAGGGAAGGAAAGAACAATACTTTTTTTAAAGCTCTAAACTGGAAAATGAAATTATTTAATTTGGAGAGACACTGGGACTTACCTGATTAAATGTGTGGTTAGAGAGGGTATTTGGAAGAATGGGATATTGGTCACCACTATCTGCTGATATTGGGATATTCAGCATCAATGGATATTCAGGACTGCTGTATCAATTTAAAACAATTCACACTGTTTCCCAAGCAGTGAACTAAAAGGTAAGCAAAATAATTTGTTTATTTTCATTTTGGTTTTGGTTTTTTCCTGCTTAAAAATGTGCAATGTGTGTTGGCAGCCCGGAAAGTCAAACATGTCCTGGGCTGCATCCAGAGCAGTGTGGGCAGAGGGGAGGGGGGGATTGTGCCCCTCTGCCCCCTTGGGTGAGACCAACCCCCCTGCAGAGCTGCTCCAACCCTGGGGAACAGCCCAGCAAGGACATGGAGCTGCTGGAGAGAGTCCAGAGGAGGCACCAAGAGGATCCCAGGGCTGGAGCAGCTCTGCTGGGAGGAAAGGCTGGGAGAGCTGGGATTGTTCAGCCTGGAAAAGGGAAGCTTTGGGGTGACCTGATTGTGGCCTTGCAGGACCTGAAGGAGCTCCAAGAAAGATAGGGAGAGACTATTTGCAAGGGGCTGGAGTGACAGGACAAGGGGGAATGGCTTCCAACTAAAAGAGAGCAGGGTTAGATGGGACATTGGGAAGAAATTCTTGTCTGTGAGGGTGGTGAGGCCCTGGCACAGGTTGCCCAGAGAGGTTTTGGCTACCCCTGGATCCCTGGAAGTGTCCAAGGCCAGGTTGGATGGGGCTTGGCGCAACCTGGGCGAATGGAAAGTGTCCCTGCCCAAGGCAGGAGGTTGGAACTGGATCATCTTCAGGGTCCCCTTCCAGCCCACACCGTTCCATGATTCTGTGATTCTATGATACAGAAATAATTTGGGTCAGAATGGGTGTTTAATATAAAAAGCTGGTGCTAAATGAAGGATGACTGCAAGCCTGAGCAAAAATAAAGGCTTTACACTTCAGTAGAAAGCAATTAATAATTTTAAATACATAAAGTTACTTGCTTATTGTTTACTCATGTCCTTCCATTTCGACATTCCCTTGGATTACTTGGTGTATGATGATCTCTGAGGAGGCCAGAGCTTAATGCAAATGTAACCCAACAGAGAAGCAATATCCAGATAAATAAAATTTTTGTAGGATTTGAATTTGTGAACTATAATCTCCCTCTTCTTTACATTCTTTACCTTGTCATGTACCAGGGGGGGAAAAAATTGCCTTCAGGTTTATGGAATTGTTCCTGTGTTCATACACAAGTGTCTTCACTGCTATACATACAGCTTTGTTAGCACACCTCCATTGCTCTAGGAAAGGTGATATTTCTCTATATCTATCTCTTTGCAGCTCTCCCCATATTTAATCACCTCATTTTACCACCCCCCTCCTTTGTTTGGCTAGTTCAGCACAAGTTTGCCACAGCATTTCTTCATTGGCTGTGTCATACAGCAGAGGAACACCTGAAATTAGAGGCAGAAAAACAGAACCTGAAGCTACAAAAACTTAGTGATAAACAAATAGGATAAATCTGATTTTCCACAGCTACAGTTCTATGCACACAAATGCACACACAGACACACAAACACACGTTGGTTTTCACACCTACCTCGTGGCAGAAGTGCAAATAAGTCACATGTGTGCCCTAAAAATGCCATCCCTGTGGTCTGCAGGCAGGTCAGAGCTCACTCTGCTGGCTTGCTGGGCAGGTGCCTCAGCACAGGCTCGTGTCTGCTGCCTGCAGAGGAAGGGAGAGGCCGCTGCAGAAGGTGACTCAGCTCTGGATGTGACACTGAATCACCCTCTGGATGAGCCACAGCGAAGGGAGAGACCCACCCCCTGCTTTCAGCTGATGAAGGAACACATCTAAAGCAGAAGATGGTGAAAGATGTGGTGGCAGCATTTGGAAAGGGGGGTGATGGAGGTGATCTGCCTGTGTGTGGGGACACACATGCCATGACTGATGCTCTGTTGCTGCCTGGCTGGTGGTACATTCCCCGTGTGTCCCAACCCTCAGTCAAGTCCAGCACTAACAATTTTATCAACTGGACTCAGTGCTATGGTTTAGTTGACAAGGTGGTGACTGGTCACAGGTTGGACTCGATGATCTTGGAGGTCTTTTCCAGCCTTGATGGTTCCATGATTCCCTGTCACACGTTTCTTTTGGATGTGATATTCAGAGATAATGAAAAATGAAGAGTGTGTTTCATTCAGAGCAGCCATTTGGACTGGATTAAGTGAAGTCTATTTGTTCTATCACATGAAAAAAAATGACGTGATGGACCCCATTGTTTTTTGACTTAGAGCATCAGAAAACTTTGGATTATCCCACAAAGGAATTTTGTATCTGAGCCCTCAAACTAACTGAAGAACATGGAAAGATGCTTGTAGGTCAAAAGGGGACCAGGCTCTCATGCACTATTTGTTGGATAAAGCAAAGTATTCAAAAGCACATCTCACTCCTGAAATCTGCTTCCGACACCAGGGGGTTAGAGCAAAGTAGAACCACAGAATTATGGAATGGTTTGGGTGGGAAGGGACCTTAAGGATCATCCAGTCCCACCCCCTGCCATGGTCAGGGACACCTTCCACTAGCCCAGGTTGCTCCAAGCCCCGTCCAACCTGGCCTTGGACACTTCCAGGGATCCAGGGGCAGCCTCAGCTTCTCTGGGCAACCTGTGCCAGGGCCTCACCACCCTCACAGTAAAAGATTTCTTCCATCTATCTAACCCAAATTTCCCCTCTTTCAGTCTCAACTCTTTTCCACTTGTCCTGTCACTCCAGTTCCTGATGAACAGTCCCTCTCCAGCTTCCTTGTAGCCCCTTCAGATACTGGAAGGTGCTCTGAGGTCTCCACACAACCTTCTCTTCTCCAGCCTGAACAATCCCAGTTTTCTCAGCCTGTCTTCATAGGGAAGGTTCTCTACTCTCCTTATCAACTGTGGCCTCCTCTGGACTCACTCCAACACTTCCACATCCTTCAAAATATGACTCAAATATATTTGGTGATGCTCATGAGCAGAACGAAGATTTGGACAAGGTCCTCCACATTCTTGGAAACACTAAGAGGAATGTCCAGAAAAGGTGATAAAAAGAGAGAGACACAAAACAACTGTAAGAAATCCTACAGTCTTTGCTACCATTCAACAGAATAAATTATCATAGTTGGTCCCATCTGGCTTAAAGATTTAGGAAATCAATGCAGCCTAGGATAGACACTCTGTAAAAAAGCTGTCATTGATGATGTGAAGCTTGCAAACACTCACCCTAGCCCCTGTGTCAAAATTCTGACATGATTTAGAACTCGGAAAATCCCTTTTTTAGTGAAATGAGTCCTTACCATTAGATTGGAATCGATGATCTCAGAGGTCTTATACAACCTAATTGATTCTGTGATTCTGTGAAGCAGAAGGGTGAAAACCACTTCCTGTGATCGTTTTAGATACCAGACACAAGAGAAAAAAAAATTAATTTTACTTAAAATGTAATTTCAAACGTTTCACAGCCATCAAGGCCAGGTTGGAGCAACCTGGTCTAGTGGAAGGTGTCCCTGCCCATGGCAGTGGAGTTGCAACAAGATGATCTTTACATTCCCCTTCAACCCAAACCACTCCATGATTCTGTGATCAAATTACTGCCCTGTCTGCTGTCATCATTTAGAATTTCACAGAGAGCTACCTTTTGGACAGGTATCTTTTTGGTTTAATTTCCCTTTTACACGCGTGAGAAAGTATTTGCACGGTTTTTTTCAACTATTTCCATCATTTTGTAGTTCACAAAATGATGAAAAGTTGGGTCAACGTATTGAAAAGTTTTCTCAAGTAGGTGGATGTTTTTTTAATGCGAAGAACAGTTGGTTCTGCAGAAGCCTGGGAATTTTTAGCAAGAACTGCATGCTTCCCTTCAGAAAGGAGTGAAAGCGTTCCTGTTTTTCCAAGCAATCTGCCACTTACACAAAGAGCAGGCAGAAGGGCATGTTCTCAATGGGACAACAGCCATTTTCTTGAGAGCAAAAGGAAAACCCAAAGTGTGGTGTTACGGTGGTAGAGACGAAAAGATAAAATTTAAAAAAATAAAGGAATGAAAAAAAAAAAGTGAGGGAATGTTTGCACAACTCTGTTTCTGGACTAAAACAAGAGCCTTTTCTGCTTTGGGTAGGAATAGCCATTGCAGTGTGTGCAAACTGCAGCGAATCCCCAGGACAAGGTGGTGGAAATGCAAGCCAGGGAAAGCCTTGCTTTTTTATTTTTTTTTTTTTGCTTGTATTGCACAAAGGCATCTTTCTGTGGAAACAAGCCCCCTCTGATCTTTTTCATTTTCTTGACGCAGAAATAAAACAACTTTAGAGTCAAATAAAAAGCTGGGAACAGAATAAGCAGTCTAAAACTATATCACACTAGATAAAATTCCCCGGAATTATCTGTGAATTCGTTGAGAGTGTATTTTATGTTTTGGTTCAAGACAACTGCTTTGTTGAGGAGGTAATGTATAGATTAAGACAGTACACTTAAACTCCAAAGTCCCCTTGGAGAGTTCTCTCTGGTATAAATCTGCTCTCCTTTAACTTGGATTATAAACAATCTACATGATATGCACCTGGTTCTGGCAGGGTCTATATTATTTCTCTCCCAAAAGCAGCTTTATGAAGAGAACACACTGCATTTCAACAGCAATATAAATAATGTTGCAGTTGGGGATCTCTTGCGCCGCTTTCATTTTTCTTTCTTCCCTTTTCATCTGAACTGAACCACACCTCTCTAAAAATACTGACTTTCTTAATGAAAACCATATTTTCGGGCATTTTTTCCCCCCCTGTGTGTGCATGACCTGTTGAAATGCCTGCACAATCTTTAATGTCAGATTCAGACGACACATGTCTTATGAAAAGTCTGGGACTCAGCTCTCGGCGGGGCCTCCCAGATCTGTCCCACGTCTTTATGAGAGAGAGGGACAAAACCTTCTGGTTTTGGCATTTTATATTGGAGTCTGCTTTAAGCTAGGCAAGGGGAAAAAAAAAAAAAAGAGAGAGAAAGAAGAAAAAAAATAGCAACGTAGAGTCTAGACAGAAGAGATTGGGTTGAAATCTGGAAGCTATTCAGTGAGGCTACGGCACATGGCAGCTTGACTGCAGAAAGAGATCACATTACGCTGCCTAATTACACATGAAAAATGTACACATCACTTTTCTTAAATGCTTGGAAAAATAGATGTTCAGATGGCAACTGCGAGCCAGCGACTGAACCAGTCGTACATAGTTGGAAAGCCTCACAAATGGCATTTCTAAAGCCTGCTTTTTTATTTAATTTTTTTTTTTTTGCTTTTTTTTTACAATGTAATTATTGTGTGTGTGCGTGTGTGTGTTCATAAAACAACTGCTAAAAGAGGCTTTCTAAATTTAGCAGGCGGTTGTACTGCAGGAGGAGCATGGAAGGTGAAAATCCAGCGTGTTAAGCAGGAAGAATGAGGGCCTAATCCTGACTCCTCGTGAGCCAGCTCAGTCAGGATTCCTTGGAAGGGCAGTTGGATCCACAGGCTCACCTGCTTGACTCCACTTCCCTGTTTGCTGTGCGTGGTTTGGATCTTCAGTGGGAACATCCCATGGGAGCAAAGACAAACAGAGGCCCAGTGTTTGCAGCACCTATGGCCCTGAGGTTGTGTGTTTATATTCTGCCTATGAAATGTTTAAAAGAGAAGCTTCTCCCTTCTCATGCACAAGGAGAGGGGGAAAAAATAATCTCATTTACTGCACTGTTTGAGTAAGAAGCTCTCCTGTCATCGGCATCACCTCCTCCTGACCTCATGGCTCCAAGCTAATGGGTCCTTTTCTGCCCCACTCTTGGGATGTGCCTGCCAGTGATGAGCTAAAACAGTCCAGAGATAAGTTAGATGGAGTTATGCTTTTGTTTCAGTCCGTTTGAATGGCATCTGCCCTTCTTTTTAGCTTAAACACAAATGCTCGGAGATGGGAGACAAAGAGGGGTTGGACTGGATGATCTCCAGAGGTCCCTTCCAACCCTAACTACTCTGTGATTCTGTGATTCTGTGATCCTGTGATTCTGTGACTGTTCCAAGGGAGAAAACAGTTTTCCAAAGCTTTGCTATTTCACTCCTTTGGCTCTGACGAGACACACAGAAGTGGACATTCAGGGGGAAAATGTTGGCATGTCCATCTGACTCCCAAACTTTGCTTTTCCTAGAAGACTCCTCAGAGCAAGTTCCTCCAACAGCACAAGAGCCCAATCCTGGACTCTGGGCAGTGATCAGCGTCACTCGGAATGAGCACAGAGGAAAAAAACAATCCCCAAAGCCCCCTCTGGTAGCACAGCTCTCCCTGTGACTACTCCCTCTGAGTGCCTTGGAGTCCTTCTCCTCTGGAGCCAGGGGCCGGTCAGACCTTGGCTGAACTGTTAATCCTTCCAGACAAAGAGGAAAGAACATCTTGTAAAGTTTTGTTGCTGTTGTTATTGTTAACACGGACCGAGCGCGGAGGAACCGGCCAAGCTCTCTGGCAAAAATGGCCCGCTGAAAAGTCTCTTTAGAGCAAAATGTGATCATTTCTGGATATAGGAGTGAGCTTTTCAGGGGGAGGAACTGCACCAAACTGACTACTTCCAGTTGGAATATGGGTTGTTGTGCTGATTATTTCATCGCTGTGCTCCACAGGACCTTCCTCAGCTTTTCCCTTTAACTGCACGGCTGCAAGAAGAAGGTGTTTTGCTGTTTGCTGGAGTCCTGCATGAGAAATACCAGTCACACAAGAATTAAAAAGGGGGCAGAATACGGGTTTGAAGCTTCTCTGCTCTTGCCAGGGGCAGCTTTCCTGCTTTCCTTGGCAAGGAGGGAAGGATGGGGGCTCTGCCATCACCCACCTGGGGAAGGCAGGGCAGGAGACACTCCTGGTTTTCCATGGAGTAGGGGGATGCTGGTGGAAGCTGGAGCCATGACCACATTAAGGCACATGCTGTTCCCCTTTAGAACAGGCAGGAACCATTGTGGGTAAGGGCTTCCTTCCCGGGTTAAGCCTCTGCAGAGGTTTGGAGATAGGCCTGGCTTAGCCTCGGCCTCCTCCGGGCACGTCCCCGCTGTGTATTTTGTGTCCCACTGTGGTCAGAGGCATCAGCACCAAACTCTGAAAGTCCCTCAGTCTCCCCTTCCAGAAAGGTCAGGTTTGGGTGTAATTTATGAGAGTTGTGGTAGCCCTGCTACCCTCTCGCTGTTTGCCATGAATTTTAAATAAAGTGAATGTTTTCTGGTGAAGTCCCCTGGTAAAGGAGGGGGAAGGATCACAGGAAACAAATCACTTCCTTTGGTCATCCCTCTCACCACAGCCACGCTATTTTTAAGGAATCTTATTAAAAATTATACAACCCTGTGTTTTCTGGAATCTCTCTTTTATTGAACAAGTACAAAATAAACCAAGGCAGAAAAAATGCACCATTTGGAGCAGCTCCTTTGTTGCTGCAACTGATTTAGCAAAACAAGCCACAGGGGAATGCAAATGGCTCTCTGGAACTGCTTCCTGCAGCCATCTCTCTCTCCGTGTGGAAGAGGGGAATATTTTACCAGCTGCATCACTTCATACAATAGTAAATTATTCTAAGTGTTCTGGTCACCAAAAAATACACTGTCTTCGAGGTTAGTCCCATTATCAGAGTTATTTGTTTAATATCTTGCTGCAGACAGTTTTAAGCAGCATCTTTTCCAAGTGTTGTCAAACCCATGGGTGTGTGGTTGGCAGAAGGGGCTAAAATCAACCCTCCAGATCTGGGCATTTTAGGCCTCTTCCTGGCAGAGTCAGCTGGGACAAGAATTCGGGAGAGGGAAATCCTACACACAAATATTTTTGCAGAT
Source organism: Manacus vitellinus (assembly GCF_001715985.3). Classification (NCBI taxonomy): domain Eukaryota; kingdom Metazoa; phylum Chordata; class Aves; order Passeriformes; family Pipridae; genus Manacus; species Manacus vitellinus. The sequence goes on from NW_021938835.1 coordinate 278,855, forward strand.
TCCTGTGTTTGCTGCCTTCCTTACCATCTAGAAATTGTTAATACATTTGGAAATCTCATGGGCAAATGTGAAAAATCTCTGTGCTTGCAGCTGTTTCTGTCTGGTGACAAGAGGTGAGGCTGATGATTAGGTGGGTTTCATATGACTGTGTTCTCTTCACTCAGGTGCCTCTCACCCTCACTACGTTAGTTCCATTCATTATCAGCCACCACTGACTTGCAAAGACTGAATTTTATGCTGAGAGGTTTTGTGTAAATGGAGAAGACATCAGAGTTGCAAACAAACATAAATTTGGGCCCTGATCATTCAAAATATTTACATGCCGGACTCAAAATTGTTTCAACGGGGATTAGGTGTCAAAAGACCTCGTTGGAGCTTTTCTGCATCCCAAGTGAAACTGCAAGGTGACATTATCATAGCCAAAGCATTGCTGTTTGCCATGGACAGATATCCTTGCCACAAAAAAATGGGATGTCCTTTGGACTGCTGCTCTCCCCACAGGCAGATTTTTAGGGTCCATTTGTGAAAGTGAATCAACTTCTCCTAAGATATGCAGGGAAAACATCTCTGGAGAATGAACTCATGGACTGCACCAAGGCAACATGGAGAGTTTCAATACATGAGTTTGACTTGGAGGAATTCCATTACAGGTTTGGGGGAAGGGCAGGAAATTTTATAAATATCATCTCTTGTGTGTTATCACTACCAATAAAGGCTCATTTTGATAGTGGTTGAAATACTTGCCCTACTCATCTTGTTTAGGCTTCAAAAAAGTTGTTAACAAGCAAATCTATTGTTGATTTGGATCAGATATAATTTAGAAACAAAAGTTTCTGTATTCCTTGAGATCCACCAGCACAGACCTTGATGTACCACAGTGTCCCTCCTGTTAACCCTACAATGAATGTCTAAACCCAGACATTTTAAGAGATCTTGTGGGATTTTAGGTAAATATCACTGTAATAATAAATATATTTATACAGATTCTGTTAGATAATAGAATTACTTCTGAGATATATGCATCTCCTGATAATGAAAACATTTAGAACATCTTACTCTCACGTGTGTCTGAAGAGGTACCTCAGAAATCTCACTGTGGCACCTGAACAACTTTCAGCCCCGAGTAACAAGTATCAGATAGAAGTGGTCCCATATTTCTCTTTCCAGGAGAATCTTGGGTCTTGTGGCTTTTACTAGTCAGGGCTTATTTCTTCTTTTATTAGGGATCAGAGGATGGAGACACCTCAGATACTCGAACGTATATTTTATCCAGAATGGTTTTTTGTTGTTTCTCTTTCCTACAGATCATTCCAGGAGATCTGTATCTGAATGGAGAACAGGTTATTCCTCCTTCAGGGATGTTTGTAATTTACAGTGACTTCAAGACATAGCAAGGCTCGGTTTATTAGGATATTAAGCTTAATTATCATCCTTGTTGCTTTCAGGTCACATTCTCAGAGGGTCACCTCTACCAGGAACCACCCCATGGTTGGTCCAACACTTGTGACAGATGGTTGTCCTCTACTGGTGATCACTGATTCCCTGGAATTGTGCCTACACGCTGTAAGATCAGGGATCTGAGGTAATCACCATGGGTTAATCCTGACAGAAATCCTATAGGTCTTAAAAAAAAAAGCTCCTGTATGAAGGAGCAAAAACCTCTCTCCCCAAAACCTGAGATGCATTTAGGCACTAATGGTAAAAGACCCAACATTTTGTGGGAGAGACCTGTTGAAATAATATGAGAATTCTTGAATCCAGGTGATCTCAAGATCATATTGGGTTCAGAGTTCTGTTCCAGTTTTCTCTTTCCAGCTTCATAACAGCAATAAAGCTGTTTTGATAGATCAGGAGGGGACGAGGAGGAAGGACTGCCAGGGAGCAGCAAGAGTGGGGCTCCTGCAGGCAGAGGAGATGACCAGGGTTCATCCAAGAAGTCAGTCAGAAGCAGCAGGAAGCATTGACAGGGGCTGCCCAGGGAGATGGTGGAGTCCCCATCCCTGGAGGTGTCCAAGGAAGGACTGGATGTGGCACTCAGTGCTCTGGGCTGGGGGACAAGGTGGGGATGGAGCGCAGGGTGGACTTGATGATCTGGGAGGTCTTTTCCAACCTCAGTGCTTCTGGGATTCTGTGATTCAGGGTCCTGACACTGACCTGATTGCAGATTTAAAAAAAAAAAAAAAGAGGGAAAAAAACCCCACAGAAGAAATAATACCACAGAGCTTCAAGTGTGAAGCAAAAGGGAAAAGTGGTCAGCATTTCAACAGGAAAACTGGTTTAATCTCCAAATAAGACCCAGGTAAGGAGACCTGGGGGTTAAGAAGGAATCCTGCCCTTTGCAAAGCCCCAAGAGACAGAGGGAACTGAGGGAACTGCACTGCAAGTGGCACTGAGCCCACTGAAGTGAGGGAGCAGATCATTAAAGGAAGAGCAGCAGCAATTTAAGGACCTAAATCCATTTGGCTGGGAAAGCTTCCTGCTGCCAGCAAAGTCAAAAGGAAGCTCAGTGCTTGAGGTGACTGGCAATTTTGGATGACAGAAATTTCTCATAATTTCTCATAAGAAAATCCTCTTTTCCCTAATTCCACCTCAGCAAGTGCTCTGCAATTTGGGATGAAATTTCCCATCAACCCCGCAGAGCACTGCTTGCAGTGTCTGCTTGCTCAAATCCTTGTCCCACTGTTCTTCCAGTTCCAGAATGAGGAAAAATTTTTGATAACAAACTGAAAGGTTTTTGTACCTTTTTCCATTTGGGATATCACAGGAGGGCTCCACACCCTCCACATCCTGATGTGTCCTAACAGGATACATCAAAGGTAAACAGACAGAAAATGAGGGATAGATTATTCAGCTGAAACTAAAGAAGGGCTGTAGGTCAGGAGGAAAGATCACAGAAACTAGGGCACAGCCAGGACACCAAAGGTAGACCTTTAAAACTTGAGAAAAGAACCCCAAATCTATAGGAACCTCACTGGATAGAGTAAGGAGCCATCAACACTTCTCCTTCTCTTTTCTCCCTGCCCTGTGGACTTCTGAATCTCCATGGAACATGATCTAAACCACACAGACTCCTGTAGGATTCCATTTGTGCATCCACTGGGAGAGGTGACAGCCCTGAGGTGTGAGGTAGGCTTAGGGGTTGAACACAAACAGGGTCTTTCTCGTGAAACCTCTCCTAAAGCTCCAAATGGATATACCCTGAAGGAGTACACAATTTCCCCCTGGCAGTAGCTGCTTATGAAAGCCTAATAAATTTAATTCTGGTGAGAGGTGTACCTGGGTTCAACAAAATAAAAGAAACTCCCCCCCACCTCAAAATTTTAGTTCTGTGATACAGAGAAAACTGTGGAAACCCTGTTAAAAAGTGTCACTGTATAAAGCTGTGCAGTTTGGTTTCCTTCTGATTTCTATGTTGTTCTGTCACAACTTAGAGCGAGGAGAAGAACGTTTCTCAAACGGGCATTATGCTGACACTCGACAGCTCGGGCTATATGTCCTCGGAATTTTTATAAAGTGCAATTTTTAAATATTATTTTTCCCAAATACTGCCCAGAGGAGCCATTCTGGCTGATCAAACAGCCCTTGTAGCTGCTGCAAATGCTCACGCAGCATTTCTCCGAACAAGGCCCCGTATGAAAGCGAAGCACCCCAGGGGCACCGTGAAACACCAGTTAGCACCTTTGGAAAGCTCTGCTCCCGAGATTAACTGCACTGCAACCCTGGCAGATCACAGAATCGTGACTGTGGGAGCACAGGGGGGGAATTGTGTTAATTTGTCTCAGAGGATGCCAGTGCAATAGTCCTTGCTGGTCTTCAGAGGAATCCAGCTCGGAGCACCGGGACGGATCGCACCAGGAGGTTTTTACAGGAACCTGCTTTGGCAGGGGGGTGCTCTGGGTTCACACAGCTTGTCTTGTGCCCTTCAAACTGCACCAGTCTGCCTGAAGAGGAAAAGCAAAGGTCTAGGCTGAGATTTTCTCTGTGGATCCAAGAGGTGTTCTGTCCTTGTGTCACATCTTTGCCGTGGTTTGGGAAGAGAAGAGGCAAACAGTAAAGGGCTCAAAAAAAATCAGTGCTTCTTCCTTCCTTTCTCTGTGTTTTCTTTTGCCAGCTACACAATATTCTCTCAGAGAAATCTGCAAGACATCAAGTGCACCAGAGCCCGAGGCAGCATTTTCTAGAAGCTGAAAATGTGTTCAGTGGAACCCCACTCACTCCCCAGCTGGGAGTGTGACCCCTTCCATAACTGCAGGGGCAGGTTAACATAACAATTGGACTAATACAACAGCTCGAGGCTGTCAAAAGGACAGATTCTGTTCCCAGATCTGCTCTGGAATGGGGTCCCAACACTGTCTTGGGGAGCAAGATTCTTCTTGAGTTAAAAGCAGGACAGTTGTCCGTGTGCACTGGCACCCAGAAACCCCTCGTGTCCTGGGCTGCACCAAAAGCCGTGTGGGCAGCAGGTGAGGAGGGGGTTGTTCCTCTCTACTCCCCTCTCATGGGACCCCCCCTGCAGAGCTGCCTCCAACCCTGGGATCCCCAGCACAGGAAGGACATGGAGCTGCCGGAGAGAGTCCAGAGGAGGCACCAAGAGGATCCCAGGGCTGGAGCAGCTCTGCTGGGAGGAAAGGCTGGGAGAGCTGGGATTGTTCAGCCTGGAGAAGAGAAGCTTTGGGGTGACCTGATTGTGACCTTCCAAGACCTGAAGGAGCTCCAAGAAAGATGGAGAGAGACTATTTGCAAGGGCCTGGAGTGACAGGACAAGGGGGAATGGCTTCACACTGACAGAGGGCAGAGTTGGATTGGATATTAGGAAGCAATTCCTCCCTGTGAGGGTGGTGAGGCCCTGGCCAGGTTGCCCAGAGAAGCTGTGGCTGCCCCTGGATCCCTGGAAGTGTCCAAGGCCAGGTTGGATGGGGCTTGGAGCAAGCTGGGCTAGTGGAAGGTGTCCCTGCCCATGGCAGGGGGTTGGAACTGGATGATATTTAAGGTCTCTTCCAACCCAGGCCATTCTATGATTCATGGCAATACATGTGCAATAGTTTGACCTTCTGCTTGGTGGTGACAGCCTGAGATGATCTCACATTGCCTTTGCTCCAAAATTCACTCATTGCTTGTGATCCGTGCATCAGGTCCCCTGGCACAGAGGTGACCACAGTCCAGCAATGAGCTACCTACAGAGTACATGAAGGCTGAGGCAAGAGAAGGAGTTGGCCCCAGTTTTAAAAAATGCCCCTTAACTCCTGGAGCATTTTTGTTCTCCAGAACGAAACTCTTTGCCTCATCTCATCCTCCCCTTTTTACCTTTATGGTCCCTCATCTTTACAGGCTTTTAGACCTTTTAGTTTAAAAAGGAATGACAGAGCAATCCCTGCCATTAGTAAATAGCACACAAGCTGATAAACTGTTAAAAAAACAAGGAGGCCTTGCCAAGAGACTTAGGGGAGACATTTGCTTTTGGGAAACCCTCTCTGCAGCACAGTCCACATGCACACTTAATCACCCAGAGAAACATTTACTGTAGGATATATTTTTAGGCAATTTTTCAAGTGGGCAAATTTCCACAGGGGTACAGCACTTGTCCTGTCATAATTAACTGTACAGAAAATATTAGTCTAGAGCTTGGCCTGCCCGATGGCAGAGGGAACATGTTACACCCAAGTTCAAGAGAGGAGCAGGGTCTCTCTCTGTGTGGGCTGGTGAAGACTAAGCACATTACACACATTTTTGGCCATCACCACCAAGAAAGGCCACGAGCTTCCCTCACACTGTGTGCCTGGGCCCGGAGCTGAATAGCTTTCAGCTGCTCAGGATGCTGCTTGGCTGCTCCTAGAGAGGAAAAAAAAAAAAAGTAGGAGTCAATCTCTGCGGAAGGGAGGCTGGGCTTAAAGGGGGATTAATGTGACAGCCAAGGATCTGAAGGGTGGTGGAAAACCCCAGCAGGCCCCACAGCTCCTGTCGAGCAGGAGGCTGCCAAGTCACACAGATCGGCAACGTGACACGTCTCCCGTCCTGGATCTTGTGACCACACCAATAACTCAGATACTTTTCCCATTCTCCCATCCTGGATCTCGTAGCCACACCAATAACTCAGATACTTTTACATCCTGGATCTCATGGACACACCAACAACTCAGATACTTTCCCATTTTGTATCTCATGGATGCACCAATAACTCAGATACTTTCCCATCTTGGATCTCATGGCCACACTAATAACTCAGACACTTTTCCCATCTTGAATCTCATGGACACCAAAATAAATCAGATAGTTTTTCTATCCTGTATTTCATGGCCACACCAATAACTTAGACACATCTCCCATCCTGGATCTCATGGTCACACCAATAACTCAGACACTTTTAGATCCTAGATCTCATGGACACACTTTTCCCATCTTGGATCTCATGGCTGCACCAATAACTCAGATACTTTCCCATCTTGGATCTCATGGACACCAAAATAACTCAGATACTTTTTCTATCCTGTATTTCATGGCCACACCAACAATTTAGACATATCTCCCATCCTGGATCTCATACCTACACCAGTAACTCAGATACTTTCCCATTTTGGATCTCATGGACACACCAATAACTCAGATACTTTTCCCAGCCCTAAAGCACGTGCTTGAAGTCAACAGGGATGGATTTAAGCAAGTACCAGAGGCCTTTGCTGAGTGAGAGTCATACAGAACAGAATGGCAAGTTATCCACAGAAAAGCTAATTGTCTTTTCTTGGTTGGTTTTTTTAACAGGATAATGTTGTTGGGTTGGAAAGATCCTTCTCATATGTCTTCAGGAGTTGGAGTAGATGTTTTAAGGGAAATCAAGTGGAACTCAGCCTTTAAAAGTTGTAATTCCTGGAAGAGTTCATGCTATTTTTTAGCTCCCCTGACTAGTCAAGGGCCAGGTTGAGCTCTAGCACAGTTCCAGGAGCTTTGCTAAGTTATTGATGTGACACTTTCCCTCCTCATGTACCAAAGACCAGAATATCTGCTCCCAGACTGCTCTGCTATTCAGCCACAGGGACAATACATGGAATGCAACAGGGTGCTGGGAGAAGTTTCCAGGTTGTGTCTCGACCAGACTGAATCCATTTACATCAGAGGTGTTTATGGGCTTGAGGATGGTGAGAACTGCTGAAACCTCCACCTTGTCCCACCCAGACACATCCACATCCTGTGGCTTACTTGGTCACTGGTCAGGCAGATTGTGCATGTTCACAAAATGTGAGATAGACTGGACAAACTCCTTCATGAAATTGTGTAATATTTTGAAATTGTGTAATATTTTGAAATCATGTAATGTTTTAAAGTTGTGACATTTTCCCAGAGAAGCTGTGGCTGCCCCATCCCTGGAACTGTTCAAGGCCAGGCTGGAAGGGGTTCTGAGCAACCTGGTCTAGTAGAAGGTGTCCCTGCCCATGGCAGGGGTTAGAATGAGATGATCTTTAAGGTCCCTTCCAACGCAAACCCTTCTTTTATATTTCTCCTTCTCAGATAAGTATTGTTGGGGATTAAGTATATTCCCTCCTTATTCTTTATATTTTTTTTTATTTGCTGATTATTTTTCTTTTAACTATCTGACCAATTAACACATTTTACAAAGATGCTGTGAAGTTCCTGAGCATCTTTTACTCCCATGTGCTTCTGTTTCTTTACATGCAGAACACGCTTATCAGATTGGCAACTCCTCAGGTGGAATGTGCCTGTCAAAACCAGCAAATATTCTTTTCATTTCTTAATGTCTTTTTCATATTTTAAGTATTACTGTAATGATATTTTAGAAAAAAATCAATTAAAAACAATCTTATCATGATTTGCATAAACAGAGGATGTTTTCTCATTTCCTTAAGTTACAGTGTTCAAATTCATGAGGCTGAACTGTGATTAACTGTTTTAATGTCCACAAATGAAATAAATCCTACACAGATAGCATATGCAGGATTATCTTCTCTAGCTGGTGCTGATGACTCTGCTGGGAAGTCGTATGGGGCCTTTACTGTATTCCTAAATTTTGAGTGGCAAAACACTATCCCACTGCAGACTGTTCCCATAAAATTATTTGATAGATAGTGAAATAAAAATGAAATTCAGCCTGTGACAACCTCACACATAAAAACATAAAGACAACATGAAGGGATCAGTATTTTTCTTCAGTTATAGCCCTTAGGAAACAAAGCCACATCCTCAGTCCTGCAGGCCAGAGCAGCTGTTGAGAGAGTATTTTGTTGCAGAAAATGTCCAGCACGCAGAAGGAACCAAGGAGGGCAAATCTCCAGTTCCTGTTCTGCAGAAGTATCAGATCACAAGTTGCCAGGGCAGAGAGAGAATGAAACTTAGAGTAAAACTGCAGAAAGTCCCTCTTCCCCCTCCGTGCCCTACGGAAAGGACTCCTGCCCTGTTTCTGGTTCGCTGGAGCAGTGCTGTGCAACTCATCACTGCCCGCAGCCCCACTTCCCAGAGCTGCCATTCCACACACGCCTCGGGAATCCCTGAACGACTCTTCCAGAGCTGCTGCAGAGCAGCCACAGCCAGCAGATCCGGGAGGAATCCACAAAAACTGGCTGTGCTGTGGTGCAGCTCCTGCCCTTCGTGCGCTGCCTGCCACGGTCACCGCGCGGTCACTTGTGCAGGGTGACACCTCCTTCACGTCTCCTCTTGGCCAGCCAGGAATCTTGGCAGCAGCAGCAGGAGGCTTCCAGCCCTTCTAGGGTTAGACATCTATCTCGTGCTGCTTCTTGTTTCAGTTCATTTTTTTCCTTTAGTGCCTCCTGCACCATTAAGCTGCTGAGAAATCCCTTATCCGCTGGATTGTTCCCCCGTCACCGACCAAGCCCTCGCTGCAGCGAGCGGGACATCAGCGCTGATTCTGTGTCTGAAGTGCTCCTCTATCACATTTATGAAGAGATTAAGCGTTTTATTGTGCACATTTTTCGTACTGGAGCTGATTTATTTTGCTTACATTTCTTCCTGATGAATTTTCTTCTCGGTTTCCAGTGGGGATAGGTGAGCTTTTCTCTCGTTCCTACGCTCTCCAGCCCTGTCTCACACCCAATCTAGACTCCACCTGACTTATGTCAGCCTTCAGCAATAACAGGACCTTTTTTGGGCTGCGTTGAGATCAGAGCAGATCTTTTTTTGGGGAGCAGAACCATGACTATTCAATCATTAGTTAAAAGCCAAAACTCTGGACTGTTAAGGATAAGCATTCCAAAAACAGCCATGACAAATAAAGTGGCCAAGAATATGTAAAAGGGCTTTTAAAATAACAGTTCTGAGCTGTGTCACTGAATGAGTGTGTTTAAATGCTAAGATACTTCATAAAAGAATATACCCATAATTGCTGAGGTATTTTGAAATATCCAACTGAATCCATATCTGCAGGGGATTATGAAGAGCAAAGGATTCACAAGTTGGCTCTCAACTTGATCCTACTTGGCTTTTCTTATGTTAAATGTAAGAGTCTCTCCAAACTCAGCTTGGCTCCAAAAAGAGAGCACAATGTAGGAAACCAGAAGTCCCACATTTTCCCAGTCCTCTCAAATGTCCAAGAAATATCCACAAAACTTGCATGCCTGTTGAGCAGCTCCCAGCTGAAAATGAGGGGGGAGAAAATTAAGTTCCTAAAAAATAATGTTGTGATCCAGCTCAGAAACAGACAAATTCAAAAAGAAAATCCTACCAGGATAAAGTAATAATGTTTGTATTAAGATTTCAATATTGCACCTATAAGAGCAACTTGCAAATCAGAGCAGATGTGGAGAATGACCACTAGGATGGCAAAAAAAAAGAAAAGAGTCTTTTCACCCAAAGAAGCTGGAAGAGTTTGGTTTATTTAGTCCAACAAAGTTAGATCTAAGGGAGAAAAAGCCTAAGTGCCTTCCACATGTAAATTAGGGAGATATTTGAGCTCCTAAAGCAGAGGATAGACTTGATAAAAGAGAAAATCAACATAAATTGGCCACAAGTGAATTTAAACAGGGCTTGAGGTTTATGACCCGTGAGAGTGAAGATCTTAAAGAACTTTGGGGTGGAAGCTGAGCTTCTAGATGGCTCTCAGTCTGTCTGCAACATCAGACAAAGCCTTGTGTATTCATTCAGGCAATCCCTTTGGGCACCAAACCAGGTAAATAGAGAGAGGAAAAAGAAGTTCAAAGGCAGATTGGAGACCCCAAAGATTTTGAGCAGGTATTTTACTGAAGTCAAAATGTAGCATGAAAGAAGCAAGACACTGTGAGGTGGACAAAGGCTGCTGCTGGCAAGAGGGATGGGAAGAAAGATTTCTAGATTTTGGAGCGAAAAGATCTTGTATCCCCAGTAACTGTGGAGAGGAGACAAGCTCAGGGAACAAGACTGGTGAGGACATGGTGACTGTTCAGGCTCCACCTTAATAACAAAGAAGTCTTTAAGAATTCTTCTGCATGAATTAAAATTTCTGCACAAAATATACCACGTGCTTAAACAAAGAGTCTCTTATTTTCTACTTCTATTTTTTTTTTCTCTACTGCACCTTAAAATAAACAGTGGAGGAGTGGAATCTAATCTGGATTGAGTGAGAGCATTGCATTGGGGAAAATACTGAATGTTCCCTTTCTCAAAGCCTGAGATTATTAATAGATGGAGGTGATAAGGAAAAGGGAATGAACTGCTTCATGTAGCTGCTCTGAGAGTGGAAATTCCAGATCAGAGGATGTCAAGCACGCAGAAATGTCCTGAATGCAAGAAAAGACTGGGATCTCAAGTGGCTGGAGACCAGACTGCAAGGAAAGAGGAGGAAGCAAGGTCACCAAACCCCTGACTATAGAACTGTGGCATCTGAGGTATCACATGAACCAAAGAGCATTAAAAGCCAGCCTAAATCTGTGTGTGCACCGAGAGGGATGATGCCTGTCACCCTGGGGGTTCCTGCAGGTGTGTTCACTGTGACAGGTAAGGACTGGGGAGGTTTTGCTGCTGAGAATTTGCCTGCTGTCTGACCAAAGCACATGAAGTGTGTCCCAGCACAGGGCACATGTTCCCAGCTGTGTGCCAGGAATCTGCTTCCAGGGACAGGATAAGGAAACAGAAATCAAATCCCAAAATATCTTCCCCTCTGTTAAGTGGATCTGTTGAAGGAAGGATGATTTCGTGGGTCAACTGGAGCAGAACCAGGTTGATTTTAAGCATCTCCAAGGAGGGAGAGTCCACAATGTCTCTGGGCAACTTGTTCCCTGTGTTTTTTCACCCTAATGGTAAAAAAGGTTTTTGTTATGTTTAAGTTGAATTCCCTTTATTTCAGATTATGCCCATTGCCTCCTGTCCTTTCAGTGGGCACCACTGTAAAGAGTTGGAGTCCATCCTTTGGAGTCATCCTTCACCAGGAATTTTATACATGTGGATAAGATCCCCCTGGGCTCTCCCTTCTCCAGGCTGACCAACCCCAGCTCTCTCAGCCTCTCTGTGCATGTCAGATGCTCCAACCCCCTCACCATCGCAGTGGCTTTGAAGAACAGGTTTGTTCTCCTATTTAGAGCAACTTTTAAAATGGGATGGTAGGTGTGATGTTAATTTAAATTAGGAGATGGTCTGTCTTGTAATCCACTTTTAATGTGATTATTGTTTGAGATTGCAAACAGGTTTTGTGCTTTGAAGAGGTGGGGTGTATTTATGATTAAATGCTTCCTGAGTGTGAAATTACAGATATTAGAGTGAATTGAAATACAAAGAAACACCATATTCATATTGTTTTCCAGAGCAAGTTGCCCCTCTGTGATCCAGTGCAATTACCATTTCTTCTAGGAAAAACAGGATCTACAATTAAAACAGGTTAATAAATCTCTGCTAAATGTAGTCTATAAAGAAGTACTTCTTTAATTCTTTGAAGTCACTTGAGGAGGGTTAAGAGCACATATGCAGACATCACATGGTTTGCAGGTAATATGTAATATTTGTGAATAAAATATATGATTATTTCTGCCATCTGTGGGAATGACATTAAGGGAGAAAAAGATCACATTGTTCATATTTCCTATGTAGTTTTGCTGTACAAGGAAACTAATACACGACAATGTTTTTGAGAGAGCAAAATGACCAAATCTGGGGGCATGTTAAGCACCTTCTGAGAACAGCAGCTGGTGGATTTTTCATACTTGTGAAGTTTAACCCCAGCAATTAATGTTTGCTTAGTTTGAAAGAAAAAGGTGGGTTGTAAATCACGTTCATTTTGGATAATAAGCTTTAGGTGGCGTCATTTAAAACATCACTTTGTATTTAGGAAGTTTCTGTTTTGAAGTTTAATAACTTCAAAATTAATTGAGGTGGCTTGAGTAAGTGCTGCTGTGGTAGTAAAGGTGGAAGCAAAGACTGGCTGAACACCCAGTGTTTCTCTCAGCTTCCTTCCATGTTCAACCAACCCCACATGGCATTTTGAGGTAAGAATGTCAATCAGCCTTCAATAAAGTGCAAGCTCTGCCTTGGGAGTGCTTTGCTGCCAAATACCTTTTTTAATCTGGAGGTCTGGCAATCCCACTGATGATCCCACAGTATCACACCTCCCTCTGTGGAGGAAGACTCCACGCAAAATATTTTATGTCGTGTGTGGCACATGAAAAGCAGAAGAAGGTGATGTTCTTGTGAATTAAGGGCACACCTTTAAGGGAAACTTGGTCGAGATCAATGGGGCAACCTCAAAGAGGAATGATTAGCAAACTTGAAAACTCCCTGATTAGTCAGAAGAAGCAACAGAAATTGGTGTTCAGAGGAATTCTGAATGACTTCTCTCTGTCCTCTACCGAGAAATCAGACGAAGTGAAACCAGACGGGGTCACGTCAAAAGGTGGGAAGCCCCTCCTATTCAGAAAGTAGTTTGTGAAAAAAGAGAAGCAAAGGTGTTTTTTTTTCCTTTCACTGCATTTTACAAGTCTGAAAATCTGAATGACACGATCATCCCCTTATTTCTGAAGAGCAGAAACACAGCTTTACATCTTTTATGCATAGCAGTTGCCGAAATCAGGGAGTTATTATTATCATTCTTATAAAATGTATTTGAAACTTTAGCCTTTTTTAATTTATTTATGGTGGCCTGAGAGACAGACAGCCTAATTCAGATTTTACACAGCAGCATCTGAAAGTGAATTTTGATTTAATTAAAAGAAACCAGAGAGATGACTTTGCAGGATTAACTACTGAGTTTCTCTCACACACACTCAGATTCACTGTGACTTTGTCAAATCACATATCTGAGCAAGAGCAAAACTTCATATCACATTCTTCACTAAACCTGCCACTGGATATTTTAAGAAATGTCAAATAATATTGTTCTTCCTGCCTGCCCAGGAGGAGTTAAAACAAGACTTACCACTGCTAAGCAGAATACTGGAGTGAGTCAAGAGACCTGAGTCGTCTTTTTTTTTTCTCTTTCAGACACTGAATACATGATCTGCAGTTCACTGGGGTTTGTGCTGCTGTATTCCCAATTATATAACCTGGCAAAAGTGTTTTCCCACATCTATAAGGGAATTTCTTCACAATAGATGGAAATTGTGACCCGAGGGCATTTTATTCCACAGTGTATTTCATCCTACAACAAACTTCAACTGAACAGCCAGAACTAACCCTCTGCTGATGCCATAGTTGATGTGCAGAGATTAAAGCTTAATTTCCAATCCACGGAAAGCTTATCAAGTAAATTATAAGGGGTTACAAATTGGTGGTGACTCTGTGGTGAAAAAGGTTAAACCACTAACAATTTCAAACTTAACCTATCTTGATTTTTACTTCTCCCTTTTAGCAGGAGAAAGGGGCCCACAAGGCCTTCCACTACTTGAAGGGCCCACAAGGAATCCAGAGAGGGACTTTTCCTCAGGAACTGGGGGAATGGATTCGGAGAGTAGATTTAGATTGGATATTAGGAAGAAATTCTTCCCTGTGAGGGTGGTGAGACCCTGGAACAGGTTTCCCAGAGAGGTTGTGGCAGTTCCATCCCTGGAAGCTGGTGCCTGCATCACTGTACAGTTCTATGCCCTGGTAGCCCTCTTAGTTCTGTTTCTTCCTGTAGAGATAAAAGAAATTTATCTTTAGCCCAGCAATTGCAAAATTAATCATAAAGAGATACCCACAAACCCCCTTTTGCCTCAGTCTCCTTTATCCTCTAGCTTCCCTACCAGGAATGACAGGAAGGAATGTTAACAGGACAACAGAAAATATTTTATCAAGGGTATGAAGTGGATACAGCCTTTTTTTCACAAACACATGTTCTACCTTTTTGTTGCAGTACCCTCACATCTAATTTATTCAATATTTAGCAAATATACTCGTTTTTATTTCCTTTCTCTGCTTTGATCACAGAACATCTTCAAAGGCTGTTCCATGTGCACCCACTCACACAAGTGCCTTCATTTAATTGCTCAGGTAACTCACCACATGTGCTCTCCAGGCTGGGGGAGCACAGGAAGTTTTCTGGCATTGAATGTTCTCGTGTGAAATGAAAAAACTGGGAAGTGATGAATGAAGCATTTTCCTTTGAGTTTCTACAACCGTGGACATCATGGGCACAACCAGGAGCAGAAATCACAGAATCATTTAGGTGGGAAAGGAGCTCCAAGATCATCAAGTCCAACCTGTGAGTGATCACCACATTTTCAACTAGACCAGAGCACTGAGTGCCACGTCCACTCGTTCCTTGGACATCTTTAGGGGTGGGGACTCCACCACCTCCCTGGGCAGCCCCTGCCAATGTTAAACAACCTTTTCCATAAAGAAATTCCTCCTGAGACGATGTCAACATGACATTGTAAAGGAAGACACTGCAGTGTGTGAGATCAGAGCCACGCTGGAAAAGCAAATTGAGGACCCTCCCCTCTGCCACTGCCCGGAACGGTTCCCAAAATGCCACTGCTCTTTTGATAAGACAGGTACTTTACAAATGATCCAGGATTTATGGGCCAGCTCAGACACTGTTAGTCATGCTGAAAACCAGCCTACAACGGCAGCAGTCAGCAGATGCCAGGCCTGCAGTCACGAGGGAGGGTTTCTCAGTCTCACTCAGCTCCGTCCTCGGGCACAAAACGGACCCACAGATATGCAGTCAGGTTGTGCAGCAAAGCTTCACAACAAGTCTGATGGCATGTTTTCCAGCAGCAAAGTTGGGAAAGGGCAGGAGGGCCGTGGATTGCTGTAGGCTCCTCTAGGGCTTTGTAAGGCTTCCTGGCTCCAATCTTTTTTTTTTTAAAAAAAAAGCATCTCGAGGGATTTGGGACTTTTTTTCCCTCATACTTTTTGAGATAATTGCATTTTTCTTAAGGAATTAAAAAGGCAGCAATACTAAAGTTAGCAATATTGCCTTATCAGACAGCTACATACAAGCAATAGAAGAGTTGTTGAGACAATGTTAAAGGTTTTAATGATATGCCAAAGCCCCTCTGGGAGGATACAGGCCCTCTAAAGCTTTTCAAATGTGATGCAAAGTTACGAATTACCCACATCTCGTTCCTGTGCTCTCCTTTATCTCTTCCTCCACTCTTCCTCTATGACCGGTGTAGTTTTTGTATTTTTATTTTCTTTTATTTTCTTTGTGGAGTTAAGCTCTAATCATACTTGATCCTGGCCATATTAGTTTCTTTTTATGAAAGGGGAAGACTTTTATAACCGCAGCAAAAAACTTCTTTGTGACATGATTTATCTCATTCCTATTTACGGTGGTGAGGCTTTTTTCCCCTTTAATCACCCAAAAGAAGCAAAGTCTCTTGTCCTTTCCTCATCTTTATGTACTTTGCTTTCAACCATTTCCAGATGGCAGCATGGAAGAAAGTTTTCCAGCTCAATGCCACCACCTTCTCTTATATATTTGGGCTGACTTGTGCTGCAGAGAACAGGCTGCAGTCTGCACTGACCACCCAGTAGAAGTGTCTTCTGCTGCAAGAGCTTCTTGTAGAAACATTCCTTTTCCCCATATTAAATTAGCTCTTCATGGGCTCTGTGAAGATCTCTCAGCCCTCCTAGACCTGTGGTTGTCTCAGATCTCACCTGCTCATTCCCACTGGGGGAAGAGTGGCTGGAAAGCTGCCTGTTGGGAAAGGACCTGGGGTGCTGTTTGACAGTGGTTGAACAAGAGCCCAGGTGTTCCCAGATGGGCAAGAATCCAATGTCAGCTGGCTTGGATTAGGAATAATGTGGCCAACAGGACCAGGGCAGTGATTGTCCCCCCGTACTTGACACTGGTGAGGACACAACTTGAATTCTGTGTCCAGTTCTGGGCCCTTCACTGCCAGAAAGACATGGAAGGGTTGGAGTATGTCCAGGGAAGGGAACAGAGCTGGAGAAAGGGTTGGAGCAGCAGGAGTGGCTGAGGGAGCTGGGGGGGCTCAACCTGGAGAAAAAGAGGCTCAGGGGGGACCTTATTGGTGGCACTTACCTGTGGGAGTGCAGTGAGACACCCACCTTCTGCTGGGGCACATCCACTCCACTCAGAATCACAGAATCACAGGATTATTTAGGTTGGAAAAGACCTCCAAGAACATCGGGTCCACCCTGTGCCCCATCCCCACCTTGTCCCCCAGCCCAGAGCACTGAGTGCCACGGCCAGGCCTTCCTGGGACACCTCCAGGGCTGGGCACTCCAAACCTCCCTGGGCAGCCCCTGCCAAGGCCTGACCACCCTTTCCAGGGAAGAAATTCTTCCTGATGTCCAACCAGAGCCAAGTGTAGGACCCAGCACTTCTCCTTATTGAACCTCACACCGTTGCCCTCAGCCCATGGATCCAGCCTGTCCAGAGCCCTCTGCAGAGCCTTCCTGCCCTCCAGCAGATCAACACTCCCACCCAACTTAGTGTCTTCCATGAAATTACTGAGGGTGCCCACGATCCCCTTGTCCAGATCATCAGTAAAGATGTGGAACAGAGCTGGCCCAAATACTGAGCCTTGGGGAACCCCACTAGTAACCATTTACCCTCCTCTGGCACAGCTTTTAAACCCTACCTGGGGCAGACCTGTATCTGGAGGGGGAGAGGTCTCAGTTGTGCACTGCAGCTTCAATTCCCTGTTAATTACTGAAGAATCATGACCAGGGAATCCCAGGCAGCCCAAAATCTCCCTAAAAACTGAAAAGGTCGTGGCTGATCAACCACAGCCCCGGTGGCACCAGCTCTGACAGATTTTTGAGTGCTGTGAGTGGTGCCCCTCCAGCCCCAGCCCTTGGCAGCTCCCGGGACACACAGCTGGGAGCTGGGGCAGACCTTGGGAAAACATTGCTGGGATGAAGAACCGAGTGACATTTCTGGGCACAAAGCCCTTTGTGCAGCCAGGGGAACGTCACGAGGCGTTTGCTTTCCGGGGGAACGTGTGGGCCACGCTTTACAGATGGATTTTGCAGAGCAGAGGGAGAGAGGGCCACTGGGGAAGGGACCTTCACTTTGTTTGCAGCAAACAGAAGCAAAACTCCACCTTTTTTGGGCGAAGGAAAAAGAGTCAAAGTGCTGACATCAGAGGGGAAACTCCCTCCCTCCGTGCCGTCCTCACCTATCCCGCATCGCTTTAGCAAAGCCAGAGGTTGCTGGAAAACACATGGAATGAAAAATAAAATAGCCCATAACTCTGCAGCAGTTGGAAGGGAGTTTTAGCTCATTCTTCATCTCTTTCACGTGCTGTGTTGAAATATGAGGCCAAGAAGGAGGCCAAAAGACTTAAAAAGCCTATCATGAGGTAATTCAGCCACAAGCCCCGAGCAGGGGAGCACAATGATAGCAGTGTGCTTGCTGTTTGCACACAACTTGAAATATCAGAGCCCCACAGGCCCTAAAATGCACAATTAAGAATGAAACAACTCCTTGGGGCCCAGAGATTACCCACATCTCCCCCTCTGAAAATGTTTCACTCAAGTATCCTATAAAACTGGTAATTGCTTATGGCACCTGCACAACGTGGTTGTTGAGAAGGAACCCATAAAAGACCTCAGGTCACATGCCCAGGTTTGTGTCCTCCAGTGACTGTGCTCTCTGCAAGGGACAGAAGGTTCAGGCAGCACATAAATGGTCTTCTCAGTTTTGGGAGAGGCAGGACAACATTGCCAATCTGTCCCATAGGAGGGCCCAAGTTCTCCAGCAGGACCCTGCAAGGGAATTGTCCACAGGGAAAAGGGGGTCAAACAAATCCATCACATGGGGTTTCTCTGGTAGAAACACAGAATATGCTGCATTGGAAGGAAACCACAAGGATCATCCAGTCCAACTCCAGGCCCTGCACAGGACACCCCAAGAATCCCACCATGGCCCTGAGAGCATTGTCCAAACACTCCTTGAACTCTGACCATCTTGGTGCTGTGACCACTTCCCTGGGGACCCTGTTCTGGTGCCCAACCACCCTTTCCTGCTCTGCTGAGCAAGCACAGACCTGCTCTTGGATGTGCTCTCTCCTGGAGGCTCTCCACTGGTAAAGGCAGAGCCCAGGACAGCAGAAGGCAGTGATTTGCCACTTGGACAGAGGGCAAAGGTGGGTTTATGTGAATTTTGTACCCCAGTGACTCCCCTGAGCACTGTGGACCAACCACCCCAAGATGCTGGAGGGGTTCTGGGCAACTTCAGCCATCTGATGCAGGCAGAGGTGGTACCAGTTGTCAGCCAGGGAACAGGCAGTGAAAAAAATCCTCAAATCCGGTGCTGAGACTGGGACCAGACCCAGCAGCACACTGGACAGTCCATGCTGGCAGCAGGTGGATTGAAACATAGGGCAGCACTGCAGGTACAGGCCTGGTCATTATTAACTGCAGGGCATCAGTTGTGGCACCCACGGGATGGCAAACATGCCAAAGAAATAAGTGGAATTGCAAACCAGCCAAGCCTGTTTGGACACTCACCTGCCAAGAGGGGGTTTGTTTCAGGGCTTCCCTGCCCTGTCAGACCCACCTGACTGACTCTGAACTGGAGTCACAAACACCACTTGCTTATTTTGCCACCTTGATCCCATAATCTTTGCTAATGGGGCTTTTACAACTGCGGGATCAGACCGTGGAAAAGCAAAAATCAAAAAGGAAAAAATCAACTGTAGTGAGTAACTTCATTGCCCTATTTGACTGAATCAGTGAAGGACAGAGAAAAATAGACCCTTTTTGGGATGGTTAAATATATACAGGACAATTTTATATCACAGAATCACAGAATCATCAAGGTTGGAAGAGACCTTCACGATCATGCTGTCCCACCCTCACCCAGCACCACCAGAATCACCCCTAAACCACGTCCCCAAGGTATTAAATAATCATAAAAAACACAGACCAATTTTAAAAACTGAGAACTCGAGTTCAAATTATGGCTTTAAAATATTAACATAGATTAATATTCACAGTTTCCAAAGCAGATAAATTAAGTTATTCATGCCACATAATGGAGATAGAAATCCCTCTGCAGTGCCAGTCGTTTTAGCTGCTGCCTTCCAATTACTTCTTCTCAACAACTACAAACAAGAGGAAGGGGTGTTAAGAATCTCACAAGGCTGGCTTGGATTTTCTTATAGTGACAGCAAAATGTTCATTTAAAGATAAAACCTGCAGGCAGCAGCTGTGTCGACCAGACGGTGGCACTATAAGCACTTGCTATCATGAGGGCATTTTAAATAGAAAATAAATAAATAAATAAATAGAATACAATCAACCAGGGTAACAACTGCAGTATCATTTTACAAGCGTGGCATCTTTTAATTTGTGAGAGACCCTCTCAGATCGCTGAACACGCAGGAATTTTCTGTGTTGCTGAGCCAAAACCATGAGTTTAACAAACAGAATACTGAAAAGAAATGGAGTAAAAGTGCCTCATGACATTTTTTTTTTTCACAAAGCTTTCAAAACAAAACCCAAAACCTCAAATAGCAGGGAGGAATCCCAGTGTGCTGCCAGATGACCTCTCTCACCGCACCACCGACAGCAGCACATGGATATCAAAATATATCCCAGTGAAAGTCTGGAGTACTGAACTCCAAACTGAACCAAAGCAGGAAGGTCATGGATGTGCAGAATCCAGGAGGAAAGCCTGGCTCCTCTGATGGCACAGTGGCACTTTTGCCACTGGCTTCTCTGCAGCCAAGGTTTCCTGTTAAAGCTCCCATCAAAATATCCAGGACTTTTCCAAGGAGTGTGAATCCATGTGCATGGGCAGGACCATTCCTGATCTACAGAAGGAAAATCAACCAGATATGTGCCTGAAGGCACAGTGGATACTCTGCCTGTTGGAGGGTCAAAAAGGAACCATGCAGCCCTCTGGACATCACACCAACCAAGTTCCCTGAGTAACAGCAGAGTTACTGAATGTTTTTCTCCTACTTAAATTGCCTTTCCTGCTGTTTCTCTGGAGGCAACCAGCAGTAGGAGGAGAGGGTAGAGTTTTAAGCTGTGCCAGGGGAGGTTTAGGTTGGATACTAGGAAGAAATTCTTTACAGAGAGAGTGATCAGACATTGGAATGGGCTGCCCAGGGAAGTGGTGGAGTCACCATTCCTGGAGGTCTTTAAGAAGAGACTGGATGTGGCATCAGTGCCATGATTTAGGTGGCATGGTGGTGTTGGGTCAAAGGTTGGACTTGATCTCAGAGGTCTTTTGCAACCTGGTTGATTCTGTGATTCTGTGATTCTTTGCCTTCTTTCCTGCGTCACTTTTGTGGGATTATTCCTTTTTAAGAACTATTTCTTGGTTTCCCAGGTTAAACTCTGAAGTGTTCTACCTTATCATTCTTTCTTGTGGAAAGTGGAAAACACCTATTTTTGTTGACCAGTATTCCTTCTCTCCCCTGACATCAATAAATGGCCCATTCATAGATACTGCTTCAAACTAATTGATTTTAAAGCATTTGCCAAATGAATCCTGCACCATTACTTGTTTACAGATGGGGAAACATGAGAGAACTCAGAATTAGAACAATGGTCCTGCAAACACTTTACAAGAGCATTAATGTGGCAACTTAGATACATCAAATTACTTGTGTGCTAAAGTGTTTGTGGATCAAGTCTTTGTCCACCCACAGTAGCTGCAAATGCTTCTCTCCTTCTTCAACTACCTTGAAAAAATTGTAATTTTCAAGCAAAACATTGTTTTTAGCAATAGCCAATGGGGATTAGTAAATGGGAATGGGAAGCAGTAAAATCCAAAATTGCAGTAACAAGAAATAATTCTGATTTGAAAACCAGTCCAGATTAAAAACAGAGGTTTTTCTTTTTTATTATTATTTTAAATGTAAAAAATATGCTATACAGTAAAAATTTCCATGGTCTTCTTCATGTTGAAAAGTCAAAAATGGTGTTGCCAAGCACTTCTGAAGTTTGGTGGCAGCAACTGCATGTTTGAGGTTACACAGGATGTTTCAACACATGACACTGCAGATGCTGAAACATGAGACGTGTCAGGGCTAACATTAGGCTAATATATAAATATCTATATTTTTATATACAAATATATAATTTGTCTCAATTATATAAAGTTGGATTTTTTTTTTCTTAGCAAAATCACCATTATTCACTGCAGTGCAAATAAGAAAAATTAGATAAATAAACTCCAGAAGGTCACCTTTCTTTTTTTTAATCCTGGCCTAATGGAGACTCCCCTAATGGGGAGTTACTTTGCCTTGGGTTTGCAAGAGGTTAAATTATTGTTGTGTTCAGTTCCCTCACTGAAATAAAAATGCTCTGAATCAAGGTGAGAGAAGAGTGGTTATCAAACCACAAATTTAAATATATACATATATATATGTGTATGTGTGTCTGTATACACTCACACACACACACACACACACACACACACACACTTCATTTATTTCTTTGTTAAATTTTCCTTCCTAGAGTGCAAAGAAAGCTAAGGATGTGTCTCAGAGTGAATAATCAGACTGACTAAATGTTTCCTTGAGGAAACAAAAAATGAGGAAACATAATCATAGTTTGCTTCTTGCTTTTCTCAGAAAGAAAAAAAGATATATTTTTACTTCTGCTTTCCCAGGGAAAAAAAACAACAAAACAAAACAAAAAGAACCCAAGAAACACACACACAAAATCTATATCCTTATGGGGACATGAGCTCACTTCTGCACATTTGGGCATGTTAGTCATTCCCACTTGGTTCCTCTTGTTCAGTAGCTTATCCTCGCTCAGTTTATGGAAAATAAATCCAATGAGACTTTATCAGGCTACCAGAGCAGGAGGGAAATAGGTCACACTTCCCTCTGAGGTTGTACAGCCCTGCCAGCTGGGGTCAGAGCACTCAACAGCAACCCACGAGCAACCTCACAGGAGACCCTCAACCTCAGCCACCACACTGAGGGCAGAGTGGTGATGAATGGACACATTTGGACACCTGCAGAAGTCCTTGTGCAGAAATGAACCACCAGAAAACCGCTGATTTCATACACGCTCTAAGCAGCCTTTTTTGTGTTGGACTCATTTCACGGAGTCAAGGGAAAGACCTCCAAGACCGTCGAGTCCAACCTTTAACTGATTTTCTCCATCTCCCCAACTTCTCTGCCAGATCTTTTCTCTTTCCCAGCAGTGGTCTGAAGGAGAAGGAAGCCCATAAGGCAGAATCACACAGGGCTCTGTCTCCATTTCGTACGATCGCGGAGTCACAGAGTCATAGAATTGTTAAGTTTGGAAAGGACCTTTAAGATCATCCAGTCCAACCATCAACCCAGCACCACCACCATGTTCCCCATTAAACCCTGTCCTCAGGTGCCAAATCCACATGTTTTTTGGACACTCCCAAGGATGGTGAGTCCAATTTGCTGGTGAGAATCACTCAGTAGCAGAACTAACCCCTGGTTTGCTCTGGCAGTCCAGCCTGCTCTCCTGTTCAAGCTTTTCTGAGGGCTCAATGTTCTCATTGCTGCCAGGAGCAGAATCACTACTGCTGTGAACAGGAGCAGGATCTACCCCCAGGGGAGACCACTGTGTTCACACTGAGAGTCTGTTTTGTAAGTCCTGCCCAGAACAGCATCAGGTCACTCCTTTTGACCCACTTCACTTGCTAATTGTGGCTTATCAGTAATACAAAAAAGTAATTTCTCTCCCCAGGTTTGGTCATTACCTTCTGCCTCTTCCCACAGCTTACAGCTCAGGATAGTCTGTGATGTAAAATGGAATAACAAACTCAACAGAGTTTCCTCTCCAAGTGCTTCAGTGCTGCTTCCTCTGACTTAAGCTTTCAGCCAGGGTAGATAAAGAAAACTCTGATTATCTGATGGATGATACATGACCCTGAGAAGCTTGTACAGAACAGTTCTTCTCCAGCAGGCACTGTGCCAGGCAGGGAGGAATGCTCCCTCCACGGAGAGCACTGGGAAGATGCCAGGAGAGCTCAGGGGGACAGCAGGATCACCTTGCCTGGAGCAAAGTGAGCCCATGAGATTCAACTAAGCACCAAGAAAACTGTTGTAAGGGACCAACTCCACAGGCCCACTTGTGAAACAGCATCTGTAAAGCCTCAGAAAATGCCTGAAGACAGCCCCCAAATGCCTGGTGCTTCATTCCAGTGCAGGGGAACACACCCAGCACTGAACTGCCTCAAAATCAGGCGATCTGGAGGTTTCAGAAGCTCACGACACGAGGAGCTCAAGACATAAATTTCTTCAGGCTTTATTTCACCACATCTGTCTGGAGTGCAGTCTCAGCACTGAACTGTATCACCAAGCAGGGCCAAATTTACCCTTAATGTTCCAGAGAAGGACTACAATGTAGAGAAACCCTCAGAAAAACGCTGGTTTGCTCAATGTGAAACACTGTGTTCATTCAATCTCTGGTTTAAGGGTTTTTCATGATTCCTGGCCTGTCCTCCTTGTGGCTGGGAACTTTTAAAATTATGGGGCTCCATGGCTACTGGGAACAAGGATTCTTTGGTGGCTGATGACTCCCCGAAGCCCTGGCAAGGCTGAGCAGCTTTCCCAAAGTGACATCCTTGTCCAACTGCACCAGGGGCAAGAGCATTGCAACTGCACGTGGCACATATTTCACTGATCTATCAGAGATTTCAGAGAGGGAGAAAAATTGATCCTGCCCACTCTAAATGCAAATCTAACTTTAGAATTATTTTTTTGTGAACTGGGAAAGGAAACTTTTTTTTTTTTGGCCAGCTTTGTGCACAAATACTAAAATACTAAAACTCCCTGAGCCACAGCTCTAAAACAGAGCTGGGATAATTCACTGCAATCATCAGCACTCAGGAAATCATAGACATCTTTTAGTGGCACCTCAGACACAAAACCAAACTCTCCCTGGTGCTGTAAAACACAGAAACTGAATCTAGATTAAAAATACATGCTGCTATTATGTACTATCATTGCCAGGCTCCAGCAGAACTAAATCATCTTTCTACTAAAGGAGAAAGCAACCTCAGCTAAAACCAGGGAGAATAACTGAAGCAAAAATCCAAAGTGGTGGTAGAGTAGTGACTGCAGAGGGAAGATAAAAGCTGCTGACAAGAACAAGCCAGGTTGTGACACAGCCTTTTGTGAGCTGGCTACCTTGTTGCAGGAAAACCTGCCAAACCCAGGCAGGATCTCGGTGTCCATAAATTAGAAGCAAAAAATGGCAAGACAAAGCCCTCCAAGAAACCCAAAGGGAGCAAGTAGGTGGCTGTGGTGAGGGAGCAGAGACTGCTCCGAGGAGCTGCTTTCTGGCTCAGTGCTGAAGCTGTAAAGGAGGCCAAGACAATGCTGCTTCTTCAAGATGTCTGGGAGGAAAATATGACAGAGCTTTAATTAAAAAGTTTGTGTGTGGGAAAGCTGTATGGGGTCCTGGAAAGCAGGGGAGATAGCAAAGTTCTTGCTGGATAAGCAGCCTCGTGCCAAATGAACGCCGAAGGACTGACAGGCAGACACAGAGGGTGCAATCCCAGCTGGAATGGGTGAGTTGATCCCCTGGTAGATAAATCTGGCAGCTGCTCGAGGGTCTCTGCCTTTCACACTTTGGCAACATGTGTAGAACCAAACCAAGCTGAGCCCCCACAGCATGGGGCCCAGGAGTTCTGCCTCCACTGCAGCCGTTTAATCACAGCTCTTTAATCACTCCCTTTTCATTCCAGACACAGGTCGCTAATCCCACAGGAAGGCTAGCCAGCAAACCTGGATTTTATAATCTTGTTCCTACCAGCATCTTCACTCTGATGCTCCAGCTGACAACAGAGACAGAGGTGAGACATTCCCAAAGTGCCCTCACGGCCAGGATGTCCCTCTGGAAGAGGCAAACCTGGAAGCACTGGCAGAGTTTGCCCAGAGAAGCTTTGGGTGCCCCATCCCTGGAAGTATCCAAGGCCAGGTTGGATGGGAAACAATCTGGTCTAGTGAAAGGTGTTCCTGCTTATGGCAAGGAGTTGGAATTTTTGGGATTGGAATTTGGGTTGGAATGAGATGAAACTTGTCCCACCATGGGAGAGGGCACTTAGGACTCACACAGCTCTTGGAGCTGTGAGGGAAGGTTGCCATGCCACACTGACAACTGAAGACATCCCAGGAAAGCCAGGAAAAAGGACTAACTGGAGCAAATCTAGACAGAGGAAATTTCAAAGGTGTTTCCTTTTGAAAAGTTGAATGAAATGATGACAATTCTTCCTGTTCTTCAAAGGGAGCCTCCCTCCAGGGGTAAAAACCTGAAAGATTAAGAAAGAGTGAGACTCATCCAAGTAGAGTCAGAACTGGAACGAGAAGTGATTATTTTATTTTGTACCTTTTTGTCTGGCTTTTGAACAGTTATGAAAAAAAAAGATCTTCACTTCAAAACTTCCTGGAGGCAGGAGCCACACCTTCCACCACAGAAAAACTCTTCCAAGTAATCCCATCAAAGCCAAATACTGCTTAGCTTACTTGATATACAGAGACCTAATGATTCCAAACCACTGTTTCCCTCTTCAATTCATCATCTTCAGGGAGGAAACATTCTTCTGGAACGCACATGTATTATCATCCTCACACAAATCCATTTCCAAGGCATATAAGTGCCCCAACTCTTGCCCTGGAGTTACCTGTGGCAGTGATTAAAACCTCTTTTAATGCAATAGTAACATTGAATATTTGCAGTAAGTCTCTGCCAGGAGCCAGCAGAAGCTCCAATCAAGATAAGAGGCTGTGGTGGGATTTATTGACTGTCAGAAAGCTCTTGGTAGCTGGATTGAATTGGGAAACCTCTCTGCATCGTGTAGAGGAGGCACAAGTTAACAGGCAAAGGTCAGAGGAGCTGGAGTTTTCTTGCCTCCCCCACAGGCTCGTATAAAGAGGGAGGAAGACAATCCCATGGAGCTGCTGAGAACAGCTCAAAGCTTTTCCAAAAGTATTATCCTCCCTAGGTCCTTCCTAAGCTGAGAGGGATGGTAAGTCAGGAAGCAGAGGAAGCAGCAATGGCATCTGTACATTAAGGAAAATATATTAAGCATATGAGGTCTGAAATATTATAAAGATGGGACCATGTAACCACTTCTTATGGAACCCGTACAAAAAAAGGCGTGGACATCACATCTAGTGGTTTGTCACTGTCACACACACTGTACTGAACAGGACAAAGATTTGATGAGAGAGAATGATTAGGAAAAGTCATGGTTGTGGTTAGAAAGCTGCATAGGAAGAGGTGGGAAGATTAGAGAATTTACACTTTGAAAATGCCTCATCAGAGCTTCGTTTATTTGGCCCTGTGAGCGTGCTGCACTTCCCCTAAATGGCTGGATTCCAAAGCAAAGGCAGGGATTTCATGTGACCTGCCTTTACCTGCCACCAGGTAAGATACCTGCACAGAGAGACCCTTTCACAGCCAGGGGAGAGCAGCCAGAGGGGGGGCACTTCATCTGACCTGACCCAAACGTGCAGAAGAAGGAGGTGAATCATGTCCTACAGGTGTCTGAACACCCCCCCTGGCTGCAGGTGGAGCCTACATGACTAACTCTGACACAGATATCAGGGCCACCTACTTTTGGCCGGGGTAATCTCTTCCCACTCCTGTCCATCCCATCTGTGTGTGTGTCCAAGCATCCTTGTGCCCCAGTACAGAAGGTGTGGTTGGTACATTAAGTCCTCTTGAGAGTACAAATCACACTTGGTATGTTCTGGTTTAGTAGCCCAATCCACAGGTCCATCTGGAAGGACTTTTGGGGCTCTAAATCATAGAATCATGGAATGGTTTGGGTTGGAAGGGACTTTAAAGACCATTCAGTTCCAACCTGCCATGGGCAGGGACACCTTCCACTATTCCAGGTTGCTCCAAGCCCCGTCCAACCTGTCCTTGGACACTTCCAGAGATCCAGGGGCAGCCACAGCTTCTCTGGGCAACCTGTGCCAGGGCCTCCCCACCCTCACAGGGAGGAATTTTTTTCTAATATCTAATCTAAACGTCCTCTCTGTCAGTTTGAAGCCATTCCCCCTCGTCCTGTCACTCCATGCTCTTGTAAATCAAGGCTTTAATCTGCCCTCACCTCCCAGAGGTTAGTGCTGTCTGGTCATGCTGTGTGACAAGGGGACATGTCACCATCATGTGGGTCATGTCACCCTCTCTGCCCCCAGCATTGCTGCCCAGCCCTGGCCAAGCTGTCTCATGGGAAGCCAACCAAAGCAAAGGAGATCCAGCAGAAACCTCCTCCTTCTAAGTGAGGGAATAGGTGTCCAAACAGGCAAGTTCTGCTAAAATAAATTAAAAAAAAAAAAAAAAAAAGCCTGTTGTACCATAGAAATTTAAGCTTTTCTAAAATGTCAGATCACTCATCAGCCTCAGAGCCAGGTTCAGTGGAGCAGAAACTAAGTTTATGCTTAGTTTCACACAGGTATAGGCCAAGGAAGGACTTAAAGAAGCCATTGGCTCACATGGGATCTGCACAGAGCATCAGAGCCCCTGCCAAGCGTTCCTAGCCCTGTAAATACCACCAAGACCTGCCCCTACTCCAGCCAGCAGCAAAGCTGCCACTTGTCCCACCACGACCAGAACTTCACCCCGGTCATCCCTTTGTTTGTGTGCACAGCCAAAGGAGGGAACATTACAGCTTGAAGGCGGGGAATTTATGGTCCTGTAAACAGCATTTCGATAAGCCATCCCCCTTGCCCTTCCCTGTTCTCAGTTGAAAGACTAACTTTCATTTACGGCGCAGTAAAAATAACCCTCCCCGTATCAGCTTCGGTTTCTTTCTTACCACTTCATCAGAATGTTTGTTCTCCTTTATCACCTGGATCAATATTTATCTGTGTGGGTGGGAGCCGTTCCCTCTGCTCACCGCGCCGTTATCGCGTTAAAGTTTAACGTCACTGGAGAGGCAGTAAATGACAACTGAGCCCACAGAACTTAAAAGGCTTTATTTATTTAATTAAATAATGCTTTTCTCTCAGAAAGCTTGACCGTATCATTCCCAGACAGGATCCTAAACACATTTTTCACAGTAATGAGCCTCCACCGACTGCCCTTCTTTTGATAATACAACTCCACCTTAAGAAGTGTCCGGCACAATCTGATCTCAGACTGGTTTCACATCACTATAGGTAGCTCCAGAGTAATGTTGGTGACTTACAAAGAACTGGAATCATATCTGTCACCTCTCTGTTTATCAAATACCTTTTTTTTTTTCTAGCTGCACAGTTTCCCAACAGGAAAATTTGAAATAATTCTTTCCCTTCAAAGGTTTTTCTAGACTGTCTGCTGAGAGAAATGTCTGCTCCAAACTCTCTGGCCAACACAATTTAAATAAGAGGGTTTGTTTATGTCTTTTTTTGGGGAATTAATTCATTATTGAGATTACTTTCCAATTTTAACAAGCTTTCTAGTAATTATTAGCCACTACCAGGCAAGCTCTGAAGTGGCTCGGAGTTCGAGTTCAGTTCAGATAAACACGCGAAAGTTCAGATGTTTATCCAACTGCTTGCCCTTCTTGAGTCTGCAGAACTTGCCTGGAAGCCTATCAAGTTCCCCATCTCTCTGCTCCCACATGCCAAGTCATGCCAAGAATGTTCCAGTTGTGTTTTTTCGTGGTGCTTTCGCACGTCTGGTTTTGGTTCTGTGTAGAACCAAGAAAGGCAAAGGTTCGTGAAGGGGAAGATGATAAGTGAGCCTTTGAAGGAAGTTCCTTCCCTTCCTCAGCACGCAGGGTGTTCTCAGGAACCTGCCAAAAGCTGTGCAGTGACCCATTCCTTGGCAGAGGGTTGGTATCACAAAGAATTTGAGCCCACCTATAACTTATAGCCCAATAATCTACGCCCTCCCTCCCACAGCCTGTCCTTCAGATTAGTTTGACATTTCTAGGTGCCCTCTGCTCCAAGTTCTTCCCCACTCTGGTACCTTTAACTTCCTCCTAAACTCCAGTGGTGTCCACACACTGAGCTGAATTCCCTGGAGTGTCCCTCATGCCAGGGATGCTCAGGGCACACCTCAAGCAGGCCCAGGTTCCTCACCAAAGGTGCTCAGAAGGATTTATTTTTAAATAATGCTAAGGAAATGAAGGGGTTGGAAACAACACACTACAGCCTGTGGGGAGTCCAAAAAAGAACATCAACCTCTAAAGTGAAGTCCCAGAGTCATAACCCCCTCCAAGCACTCAGGTCCTTTGATAGTCTGGTGATGAGTAAAACTTATTCTACCTGTGGTAGTACTGGAGCATTTTCCAAAATGATGGAATTTAGGCTTTCTTTGCATTTTCATAGAATCATGGAATGGTTTGGGTTGGAAGGGACCTCAAAGATCATCCAGTTCCAAACCCCCAACCATGGGCACCTTCCACTAGACCAGGTTGCTCCAAGCACCATCCAACCTGGCTTTGGACACTTCCAGGGATCCAGGGGCAGCCACAGCTTCTCTGGGCAACCTGTGCCAGGGCCTCCCCACCCTCACAGCCAAGAATTTCTTCCTAATATCCAATCCAACTCTCTTTCAGTTTGAAGGTATTCCCCCTTGTCCTGTCACTCCAGGCCCTTGGAAACAGTCCCTCTCCATCTTTCTTATCAGCTCCTTCAGCTACTGGAAGGCCACAATGAGAGCTCTCCTTGTTTCAAGGAATAGCTGGAAAAGATAAAGTAAATCCATCTCACAGGTTTTGAGAACAAATGAAAGAACCCTTAACTTATATAAGCCAAAAAAAAAAAAATCCCAGTTTTAAGGCCACCTGTACTTCTGTGCAGCTATGCACTGTTTTGTCTCCTTTTTGACATAACACGTGGCCATTTTGCTCTAATGAATTATCACATTCACCTCTGCAAAATATGTTGAAATATTTCCCAAGAGCTGCTGAGGGAAATGTGTTCTTTTGTCACAGTGCCTCGCTTGCCACCACTCCAGATGGAAACAGGAGTCTTTAAAGTCTTGCTCTTTAAAGACTTGTTCATGCAAGATGGTCCCTTCTTCACTTGTAAGATGGAGAGAACAGGCTGTACACATTTTGCACCAGGGGATGTTCAGGTTGGACACTGGGGGGAATTTCTTCATGGAAAAGAAAACGTTGGAAGGGGCTTCCCGAGGAGGTGGTGGAGTCCCCATCTCTGGGGGTGTTCAAGAAACAACTGGACATGGCACTTCTTGTGACGAGGCTGTGATCAGTCAAAGGTGGGACTCAAGGATTTTTTTAGGCCTTTTCCAGCCTAAATGATTCTGTCTGTGAGGAGAGAGACAATTAAAACCAGGAAAAAAGGAGGTGGGGGAACATGGGAATATTAATCCCGTTGCATTACAACTTTTCTTATTTAGTGAAAAGGAAATACAATTAGGAGGAACATATTAAACACACCTACACAGATATCTAAACATCTCCCTGGTGCCCTCATACTCCTGCCTGTGGAGGAAACAGGCAGGCACCGCTTCCTTAATCAAATTAGAAAACCAAACTTAAAATTATCCCCCTCCAGAGAGATATTTACACCTCCAACCATATTCAGCAAAGTGGAATATGAAGCTGAAAGGAAATCACTGAATTATTTATTATGGTTTTCTAATGGTCTAGGCTTACAATTTCAGACAGTAAAAAGTACAGTAGAAAATGACTGATTACAGCGTACACCGGAAATTTTGGGGAATTAAAAGAAAGCTGCTTTGCATAATAATTGCACACTTCCATTTGGGGTGGAAAATTAAAAAGCCATTGCTCCTCACTAAAACAGACTGTAATTGCAAATAAGGGAGTTTGGGGATGGGGGAGGGAAAGAGGGAGGATCGGAGGAAAGAAGAATGACGGCAAAGATTCACGTGGAGGTTAACACGGAGGATTAGGGGATGCTCCTGAACACAGCCGAGGGCAGGAGGAACAAAAATCACCAAAATGCATCAGATAGTGGGCCACTTTCTCTCCAGAAGGTGTAAAAGCACTTGGATAAGCCCCCACATGGTCAAGCAGCTCCCAAACAGCGGGGCTTTCTCCTCACGAGTGAGGCTCGTGGGAGTGCTGGATGACACAGCCCCTGCCTGGCACCCTGCCAGGTGTATCCTGCCCTGGGAGCTCTGCTAGCAGCCCCAGGAATACTGCCTGGCACAGGAATCCACTGGGAGATCCCTCGGTGGAAGCGGCAGCGAGGGGAGCAGGGCACTGAGTTCCTTTGAGGGTCCCTGAGGTGTGGGGAGGGTGGAGGTTGGGGAGTGAGGGACCATCAGTGCTCCAGGCAGGGGCACAGGGGGTTTGCACAAGCAACCCACACTCATGAAACAGAGGATCTGGGGACCAATTACATGTTCTGCTGCACACACTGAGGACAGTTTCTCTGCCTTCTGTCCCAGCAGAATTCAGATGCAATCTGAATTTGAATTTCTTGCTCAGAAAATCTCTCCTCTGGTGCTCTCACAGGCTTCCAGACCGGTAGCAGAAATCAATCTTTGTTGTTGGTTCCCCAGCACAGGGAGGACATGGACCTGCTGGAGGGAGTCCAGAGGAAGACACCAAGATATTTAGAGGGATGGAGCAGCTCTGCTGTGAGGAAAGGCTGAGAGAACTGGGATTGTTCAGCCTGGAGGAGAGAAGGTTTTGGGGACACCAATTGTAGCCTCCCAGTACCTGAAGGAGCTGACAAGAAAGATGGGGAGAAACTATTTCCAAGGGATGGGGTGACAGGACGAGGCGGAATGGCTTCAAGCTGAAAGAGAGTAGGTTAATATGCTGCACACACAACCATGTCATTGGTATGCTGAGATGTCCCACAGCAAAGTGTAAAACTTGCACCTGAAGGCTTAATTGAAGGAAATATTCCAAAGTAATAGGTAAATTTATAGGCTTGGAATAGTCCCACATGAGCCTCTGAAACAGACAGAGAAATTGCCCTCTCAGCCTTCTGCCACAAAGGTTTTGCTTGCATTTGTGACCTAAGTCTTCACTCACACCAACCAAAAGCTTTAAATGTGTCTACACAAAAAACGCGCAGAGCTGGACTGTGGTGGACTTTTAGGGTGGCTTGCTGAGGTGCTGTTAAGGGCAGCCCATGAGTAGGCAGGCAGTTCCTGGATCCCAGGAATCTCACTTCTGAAGAGATTCCAGGAGAAAAGTTGTGCAATCTTTATGGCTCATCCTGCCCATCCCACACAGACACACTCGGTGACCCGCAGATTGCTCCGAGACATGTCAGAAGCTCACCAAAGTGCTGGCACACAGGTAACTGCACAGGTTGAGACTATGGTTTACAACGTGTGCTCTGGAAAGTTCTTCAAGACTTTCAGGTGCGAAGTAAAACAAAAATTAAAAACGAAAAGTAAAACCCACTGGTTCATCCCCAGCAAAGCCAACACGTTTTTTTGCCCACCTGGAAATCCCCCCTAAGCAGCCACTGCAAACACCTGCAGAAGAATTCTGCCTGCCAGACTTCCCCTCCCGTTCTTGAAGCTGCTGATGTCTGCAGGTCTGGGCTGGATGGAGTTCTCCATCCCTGGAGCATCACTTCTTTCTGGTTTCATGTGTACCAAGGCAGGAGAAGGAACTGTTTTTGGCTGGTACCTCTATGGGTACCAGTCCTATTGCTGGTACCTCCATGGGGTTTCCAGTCCTATTGCCAAGACAACAAAGCACCAGGGACCCACAGGGAGACCTGCCCAGCTAGAAACCCGTGGAATTCTGTCCTACTGAGTTGCCCCAGGCACCCTCTCCCACACAGGCTCAATATCCTAAGGGAAAGCCACTCTCCAAGGAGCAGGGTGGATGCACCCTTTGCTCCTCTAAAATACAAGCAGAGCAGTGTCAGAGAGAAGGAGACAGAACAGGTACCTGTGGAGAGCTGGGAAAGGCATTTGGGGACATGAGACATTTCTCTTTTGAGACCCCACCCCCTGGAATACCATGTGGAATACAGTTCTGATGCCCCCAAGATAAGAAGGACGTGGAACTGTTGGAGCAAGTCCAGGGGAGGCCACAAAGTTGGTGAGGGGGTTGGAGCACCTCCCCTATGGAGACAGGCTGAGGAAGCTGAGGCTGTTCAGCCTGGAGAAGAGAAGGGTGTGTAGAGACCTCACAGCACCTTCCAGTGTCTGAAAGGGGCCTGCAAGGAAGCTGGAGAGGGACTGTTCATCAGGAACTGGAGTGGCAGGATGAGGGGAAGTGGGTTCAAATGGAAGGAGGGGAAATTCAGGTTAAATATATAGAAGAAATTCCTTATTGTGAGGGTGGGGAGGCCCTGACCCAGGTTGCCCAGAGAAGCTGTGGCTGCCCCTGGATCCCTGGAAGTGTCCAAGGCCAGGTTGGACAGGGCTTGGAGCAACCTGGGCTGGTGGAAGGTGTCCCTGTTCATGGCAGGGGGTTGGAACAGGATGATCTTTGAGGTCCCTTCCAATCCAGATCACTCTGTGATTCTCAGATACATATTTCCAGACATGAGAGCTGTGACATGGATGCATATTCCATGAAAAAATTCATACAGAAATGAATGACAGTTACATGAAGATAATCTCAATTTAAGGAGTCAGTACAAAACCAAATTACACAGTAGCCATGCAGTAAGTGCCAACCTAATGGGAGGTTTTTATTTTGGGGTCAGCTGGGAAATTTCAGTATTTTTTTTATCTTTGTTCAGCTTCCAGTCATCTAAAAACATGCCAACCCAGCTTTCTGACCAGAGATTATGTGAGTGACTTTTCCTCATAACTTGACAAAAGCTGTTTCTTAACTGTGGGAAAGGGATAGAAGAGACTTCTTCCCCCCTGGACAAAGCACTTTGCTTCCAGAGCTTTCTTGTCTTGGCTAGCAGAGGAGCTAAGTCAGCACATAACACATAGACTCCCTTCAAGCCTGCCTTGCATTTTTCAGAGCTGTTATTCTGAGATGGTGCTTAAAGCAGCACAGAAAATTTACATTATCCGTGGAAAAAAAATGTCACTGACCGAACCAAAGCACAACACCGGGGAGGTAACACAAAACAGGACATGTTCGTGTAAACGCACCCACATCCTTGATTTTGTAATAGGACAACTAGAGAAGTTCAGATTTTATGCAAATTGGGTGAAAAATAGCCATCAGGAGATGGGAAGCCCTTGGCTTGCACAAGGGATGACACGGGGAGTTGGAGGGGGAGAGCGTGACCGCCCGAGTGGTGGGGAGGGGGCAAACACGGGATGTTCCCGCTCTGTTTCTCACACTGCAAGATGTGGGGAGAGGAGGAAATAGGTATAAAACACTCACAAACACACACACACAGACTTTTTCACAAAGCACACAGCTACACTCTGGGATTTATTACCGTCGGATGTTACGGCAGCCAAAAATACAACTGGAGAGTTTAGTCCAGTTCATGGAAGAAAAGTCCACCGTGAGCTGTTAAACACAGGAACAGCCTCTGGGCCAGGAAGTCCCCGTGCAGGGACTGCCAGGAGTGGGGAAGATGCACTGGAGGAACATGAGGATGTGCTTGTCCTCTTCTTGTCCCCTGCTCTGGGTGTCCCCTGCCTGGGGATGGGACAGGCAACTCGCTGCTTTCTGGGCCTCTTGCAGTGGGGCTGCTCTTCTACAAGGCACTGAATACTCGGGTCAAAACCTTCAGGAATTTGAGTCATAAACACCCATCAGTCCCCTCAGGGAAAATGCTGTGAGCATTTAGGAAATTTCTTTCCATTTCTGTAACTTTTACCAAGATCTTGGCTTTGCTGCATCTGAGGGTAAAGAGATAAGTGGCAAAAGCTTCCAAAAGCGAGTACAGCTTTTCTGGAGAAGATGGCCGGGTTGGAACACTGGCATTCCCACCTCCACCCACCCTGTGAACAGGTCTGGTCATCTGAACAGCTCCAGTATTCTGAAATATCCATTTACATCCAGAAATAAGGATCTGTGCATGATCAGTAGCTGTTTGGGAGGATTTCCAGGTGGATTGCTCCCTAAAGTAACAGTACAGACCTGTCTCAGCCTGGGAAAAAAAAGAATACTATTTATCCTTTCACTTTTCTTCCTAACTCAGAGCTTTCTGTATCTACCTTTTACAAGCAGATATTTAAAAATATTAAGTTTTGAGATCTCCAGGAATGCAAATATCCGGAATTATCCTCATTAGGCAACTGAAGCCAACATTTCACCGTCCTACACGTCATCAATTCCATTCCTGAAGAGGCCACGGGAATTCATTTGGTTAGCAGTTTTTATGGAATGCTCCAAGTATCAGTTGTTAAGTGGAAGCAGCCATTGCTTAAAAAAGGAAAGAGATTTGGGCTTGTTATGTAACTCCCTGAATCTCTTTTTCTCTTGTTTTTGCCAAGATCCTCTTGATAATGGTGTGAATTGTTTAGGCAAGCTCATGCAGCCTACAGACATATGCACATACAATCTCTAAAAGAACTTTCTGTTCCTTGTTCCCAGGTACACACCATACCAGGCTGCATATTTTAAAAACCTGCTATAGCCTGTTAATAGAGTGTGGAAATAACCCTGGAGGATAAGGCGCACAAGAGTTTATTACATAACTTCAGAAATTTTGGCCAGGAAAAAAATGTTGATCCCATTAAATGGGTTTTAATGAAGTCAAGACTTAGTGATTTTTATGATAATATCTTCGTTCCAGTTGCTGCTCCAGCATGCCAAGTTCTGTGTCCCATTAGCCCCTCACCAAAGAACAAACTGTTATTGGGGGACTTTATTTCTAATGTTTATTTGTAAAGGACAGGATGGGAGGCTGCTTATTTTGGCTTTTTCTCGGTGCTATTATTCCCCTAAAATCTGATTATAAAGGGAATTCCAGTGAAGCCATTAATAAATGAAACAAAAATAAGTAGTTCAGAAAGAAACACCCAGGGATTGTCGTTCCTGCAGAACGCAGAGCCTGAGTGGTGCCTTTTGGTTGAGGTCCACTTAGAGATGAAGACCTTCACTTGAATTTAATATCTTTTAAACCAGTCTCAGCTAAGTACTGTGGCTGCCTCATCCCTGGGAGTGTCCAAGGCCAGGTTGGACAGGGCTTGGAGCAACCTGGGCTAGTGGAAGGTGTCCCTGCCCATGGCAGGGGGTGGGACTGGATGAGTTTTAAAGTCCCTTCCAACCCAAACCATTCTATCATTCTGTGATTAATGACTCCCCCCAGATATCCTGTGTGCTGAGATAACACTCCTCTAAGAATTGGACTCAAATTCCTGCAGAGAGCCCCAGGAAAAACCCCTCAGCACAACAAATGTTTGATCCCAGGACCAGCGTGTACCCAACTGGCCACATTTCATTTTGCGGAGGGGCTGCTTTTATCCACACTAAAATAACCTGGGAGGGGGAAGCATCAAACCAAATGAAACTTTGTATGATTACACAGCATTTAAATCAGCCATGGAGACAAACCCTTCCTTTGACAGCAAACTGGAAAAGCCCTTTAGCTTCCCATCCCAGGACAAAAAAGGTTTCGTTTCTGTCCTGGAGGGATTTTGTTGCTTCATAGCAGAAGTTCTTGACTATTTTGTGTCTCAGTTTGAAGAAGAAGAGTGAGCTTTATGTTCTCTGCTGCAGTTGACTGAGGAAGTGTTAAAATGGAAATGCTAAATGAATTGCTTTGAAAGCCTTGATTTTCCATTGAAAGTAGTTCACTGTATACTGTGGCTGAAAACTCAGTATATTTATGTGTCATCTAAATGTCTTCATCCCTTTCACAGTGTTTGATGAGATATTACTTTAGTCATGATGTTTATGCTATTTACTGAACATGCTTGACTACAAGAAAAAGGGAACCATGTCTCAAATTCCTGGAGACAAGTGGAGGAAAATCCCCTCTTCTTTTAAAGGCGCCCACCCCAAACCATGAGCACTGTGGATTGTATTTTTCTATAGGTAATCTGCTACACATTCCACCCACCTCCTGTGAATTCAGGTTTTCCATTCTGTGCAGCAGTCCCTGCCACTGGGATGGGACCCACAGTAGAGTTAATAAACGAGCACCAAGACAGATCTCCCAGTCTCTCCATCCCACAGTCTCTCATCTGGAGTGAATTTCCATGGGCCACATTAGCATGATCCACGAAGGCTTCTTGAAGGCTGAACTACTGGATGCTTTAAGTTTTTGACTTGTAAATCAGCCATCTGGTAACAGCATCACTAGAAGAAAAGAAATACATAAAAACCTACTCAGTCTGCTAAGTTCACAAAGACAGCACAGCCTGCAGTTCTTCCTTAATATTTTTTCCCATTTTTTTTTTCCTTCTTTGCCCTGGGTTGTTCTGATCCTCACACTTTGTGGGGATTCAAAAAAAAAAAAAAAAACCAAACATAAACCCTAGTGATGGTCCATACAACTAAAGAAAATATATGGAGATATATATTGCATAAACCTCATGAGATGGGCATGTACCAGTGTTCACAAGAACCAGAATGAATGATATAATGAATATATTTGAGGCTGGGTGAGATCAATTACACACTCAACAGTAAAACTGATGTCACAGAAGGTTGCAGGAGCTCCAGGTAAATGTCACGGGGCAGGATGCCAAGAGCTGTGAGTTCTTTATCTGAACAAACCCCAAGGTGCTTTAGCATCAAGGGGAAAAAAAAAAAAAAAAAGAAGAGACATTAAAGGAGGCAGAGCTACACTTACTCAGGAGCCATGACATCACTGATCTGCCTGAAGTACAGTGCAGAGGCACATTTGCTTGTTGTTGCAAGTTCCACTTCTGATTTTACTTCTACTGGGAAACAACTCCCAGTCACTGAAACCACAGATGTGCAAACACTGATCCCTCCGAGCCCAGAGTTGCTCAAGATTTGGTTTAATGATGATCTTTCAAGGGTGGCTTTTAAAACTGCTCCTCCTCCTCCCCCCGTGGCAGTGGAGATTATTTCACACGTGGTGGTTACTGCCAGGCCTCCAAGGGTTAAGTTTCTGGGGTGAGATTTGCTATATTCAGAACTAAACTTCCTTTGCCCATCAGCACAGCGAGTGTGTCAGGATATGGCTGCTGCAACAAGCAACAAAGCCTCCTCCTGTGTTTTAATGTATAAAAAGAAACACTTCCTGAGCAACAGACCCCGTCCATTGTGTTTCAGGTCTGATTTTTAAGTGGAATTGAGTGTGGGGACATGCAAGGGGCACGACTGCTTACAATAGAGGGAACAATGGGTAATGACAGGCTCTGGCAGTGGTAACTCTGACAAACTCTGCTGCTGGGGGTTCCTTATCACCCCACCAGGCTGGCTCACCCTCCTGCTGGAGATGGGCACCCCACAGTGGAGGTGCCAGGAGCCAGGGGGGTGTGTGGGTGTGGGTGGGTGTGTGTGAGGAGCTTGGCTGCTCTGGTTCACAGCCTGCAACTCCAAATGGGCTCGTTTGCCAGGAAAAAAAGGGTTATGTGAAGGCTGGGAAGCAGAGCGTGATCCTACGTTTCCTTCTGGAACCTCTGTCAGAGGAGTAGGAGCAAAATGCCCAGAAGAGGCAAGAGCCTCTGAAACCACCACAGCTGTTTTCTCAGGGAGAAAGCACCAGGCTTTCAAACAGCCTTTGTGACTTGTCATTACACTTTGGTTTCACCCTAGTCCTGCTGAAAACCACCAAAACCCTCGCAGCTGACTCCAGATGGAGCTGAAATCGGGTCTGTGCTGTGGCCCACGGGAGAAAGGATGCTAAAACTACTGACTTAGTGTTGTTTTCCCGGCCTTCCTTCCCACAGCTGAACAGAAGCACCCTTCATGCTTGCCAGTGATCCCCAAAATGAGTAGCAGTGACCACAGGAGCTTAAGCAAGTGAGCTTAGAAAGGCTTTATGGCCAGCTTGAAATGTCTGGTGAGCACTCAGTTCAGCAGGAGCAGCAGCCAGCTGGTTCTGGGCTCTCCTAATCTGGTATTTGCAGAGCTCCTCGCTGCCAGATGACATTTGAGGCCTTGGATGGTTTCTCTCCCTTTGCTTGGTTTGGTTTCAAGTTTACACACAAACAGCCACGACACGAGACGCCAACAGACTTCGGCTCAGCTCCTCATCAGAAAACAATTTTGTACTCCCACACCAATCCCACAAATGCTTCTGACTCTCTAACAAAGCAGCATTAAAAATGTGCTCCCTGTCATGACTTAGGGCTGAGATATGGTCAGTGCTGGATACAAGAGGGTACAGAAGGGCCTCAAACCACCATTTCTGAAGTGCCCACTGTTCTTCTCTCTTCTCTTGGGACATCACCTTTTGGTGGCTTTGTGGGGCAGGTGAAACCTCAGTGACATGCTCCTGTGAAACACCTGCCATTCCACCTTTTCCAACCCCATAAATTAATTCTTACACTGCAGGACTAGTCAGAGGCCCGTGAGCATTACCACAGACCTGATTGGTGCGAGTGTAATTATGGCTCAGGCAGCGTTGATCTAAAAATAAAGCCATGACTTCAAATTACAGGAGATTTTGGAAATAACTGGTCCTGAGCAAAGGGGACCAGTTCAGGGGGATGATCCTTTTCAGACCCTGGGTAGCTTTGATGGAAGGCTTCTGTAGGGGCACTGGAAGGAGATCCAGGCTCATTCCTCATCTCCATCAGGCAGACACACAAGTTGCTCTTTGCCTCAGTTTCCCATCCAGGCACAGCACAAGCCATGACCTTTCCCTGGATTCATTATTTACAGCTCTTCTGGGCAGGGTCTATTTGTCCTCATATGTTTACACAGGACACAGGGAACAAAAATTTCCACTGGGACTCTCCAGGTGACAATACCCCACAAGAACAATGTGTGCCCCAACAGGCCCAACAGCATGACCCTGTGGGGAGGTGTTGGGAGGCTGAGGCACAGGGATGCTGGGGGTGTAAATCCACCCAGCACAGCCAGCAAGGGGCTGGACACAGCGTGGATCAGAGAATCATGGAATATCCTGAGTTGGAAGGGACCCACTGAGATCATCTAAGCCCAGCTCCTGGCCCTGCACAAGGACACCTCAGAATTCCACCACGTCCCTGAGGGCATTGTCCAAAATGCTCCTTGAGCTCTGTCAAACCATGACCACTGCCCTGGGGAGCCTGTTCCAGTGCATAACCATCCCCTGGGAGAAGAACCTTTACCTGGGATCCAACCCAAACCTCCCCTGGCACAACTTCCATCTGCCTTCCAGAGTTTACCTGCGAGGAAAGTTCAGGTGTGGAAGTGCCAGGTCACAGAACTCAGGATGAAACACGTTGAAGCTCCTGGAGAGCCAGGCAGACCTTCCTTGAGGACTTCATGGATCCAGTTAGCAAAGCACAGTGTGTTGTGCAAGGTGACCTGCTCATTTTGACTAAAACAGGTTTTAGTCCTCCCATCCCCACCCCTGCCCAAGGAACAGGTCCACCAGGGGATGCAACTAGGGATAATTTTGGATGGGGAAAGCAGTGATAAGCTCCATTTGGCAGAGCTTCAGCCAGAGGAAGGCGTGAATCCACAGCCCAGGCTTCAGCCAGGGGTTTGGGATTCTTGTTTTCCCCACAGAAATTAAAACCTCTCACATCAGCCTGAAGCAATCTCATTCTGATAAGTTTATTTTGCTCTGGTTTTGTCTGGCTTTGTCTGAGCAGCTCCAGCTCCAGCTCGAGAAAGCTAGTGCCTCCTTTCCTACTCCTTGGAATTTTGTTGCTCCGAAGAGCAAAACTTACAGCTGAGCTGGGAAAGGAGGAGCAGGAACTGGGACTGGCGCACAGAAATCACCTGAATGAGTTTTGTAACCTGGCTGTTCTACCTGAGGGGAGGGGGAACGCTGGTATTTCCAAAACCTAGTGCTGATTTCAGCAGCACATCTTCCTGATGGGGAATGAGTCTGTGATTCCCAGAAACACCAGGAGTATCAGGTCTTTTCACCTTTCCCACTCCAGATTCCCTGTTAGCTCAGAGAAAGGTCCTGGATGCCCTCTCTGTTCCTGGAGGGGCAGCACTGAAACAGAAGCGGGGAGGTGGGGCAGGAGATCGGCCGCTAAATCTCCTTTGTTTCTCCAGCAGGAGCAGGGATTTGGAAGCATTCAGGGAATGCCACCAACAACAAACACCAGGAGCTTTCCAGGCTGTCCTTACACATTTCGAAAACAAACAAACAAGAAGGGCACTCAGACATCCCCTCTGTGTTTGACAGAGCACTTTAACGCCAACACTAATAATTCCCAGAGGTTGTCACAGGACAAAAAAAAAAAAAAAAAAGGTCGAGTTTTGTCTATGATCTAAACATCAAATGCAGTTCAGGCTGCATCTGTGCACCTCAATAGCCAAAGCCTTTCCATCTCAGGAAGCTGAAAAGCTCACCCTGTCCAGATGTTTCCATAGGATGTTATCAGTGGTTCACAGAGGGAGCCCTTTGAGAGGCTGACAAAATACTCGATAAAGTTGAGGCAGCAGAATTGCACCCACCCTCCTCCAGGGCAGCATTCCCAGCAATCATCCCAAGCAGTTTTAACACCTTGGGTTAGGGAACAAAGAAGAATAACAGTTTACATTGAAACTGAAGGCAACTAAGCAGAAAACAATTATTAAAACTGGAATTCGGCCAGGACCGCCTGGATGAACAGTCCCGGTCTCCTCGCACATAAAAAACACCATGAAACAGTGATGAGGGCTGAGCAGGGAAGGTCTGTTTTCCATCCCACCCAAAAGGCAGAGTCCTACCAGGGCTTCAATGGAACAGAGTTTCGTTAATGGTCGAGAGAAAGAGTGTCAACGACTTAATCACCAAACTGCTTCCGGCAGCGCCCACGGCCCCTGTGATGAAACCTCACCAATTATTGATTAGCCCCAGCCCTGTTGAGTGTGCAAGATCAGATAAGGTCACAGCCTGAAGTGATTCACTGGCAACCTGGAACAAAAAAAAAAAAAAATTTAAAAAAGGCCTCCTTACAAGTAGCAACACTCATTAGCTGCACCACTTCATGGAAAATATGCATTTTAGAGGGAAAGAAAAACCAGTGCCAGGATTACTGTTCTAAATCCAGTTACACATAGCTAAGCATGAATGAGTGCTTACACACAGCTTTAAAATTCCTTCCAACTTGGAAAAAGGAAAAAAAAAAAATCCAACCAACCAAACACGCTAAAATCTCTGCCTCGACTCATAGGCAAGATCTGAAAGATGTTTTTCACTCGTGCTGTAGCACTTAAAGAGGGTGTCCGAAGTTTTCTCAGACTCTTAATTAGTATTTAAAAATTCATTTATCATAAGAACATGTAGAAAGTTCCATCAGATCACTCAGGTGTTTATATAAGGAGCCTTTCTTTCGAGAGCATCAGACACCACTTGCACTGACTCATCCATCTGCCTTGTCTTCTTCCAGATCACAAACAACAAAGAACAGTGACTTTGCTCAGAAAATTTCCACTTCAACTTTTATTTTCCTCCTCCCCACACGATATTCACCAGCTCTCATAACAAACAAACAAACAAACAAACAAACAAACAAACTAAGAAGTCTCACTGGAAGTTCTTTGGTGACAATCGAAACGAGTGAAACACGGCAAAAAAAGTGTGATGGAACCGCATCAGGCAGCAGAAATGAAACAGCATTTGAGTGCAGCACAGCTTTGGATGTATCCCAAAGAAGAGATATGCTGAGAATGTTTACAAATACAGGGATGTGAGTGCTCAGCCTGGAGTTTGCTGGCACGAGGGGGAATTCTCCAGGGGTTACTGTTTTCCTGTGGCAGACGTCCTTCACTGCATCACTGGGAAAAGGCAAAGTCACAAGAAATGTGAAAGTCTCTGGGGTGGGTGATGGGCCTGCCCTAGTTCAGGGATGATTCCTTCAAATTAAGACAAAGAGTCCGTTTTCTGCCCTCACTGCAGCCCCTTTATACTTCTTGAAGAACATAGACCACTTATAGACTGGTTTTTACAGGTCTATAAAGCTGACCACTGGAAATTCTTCTGCTGTACAGAGGGTCTAAACACACATGGCCATTGGTTCTGTAATCCCAGAATATCTCTGTTTTCTCAGGATGGGATGTGTGGATGAGGGAAGCTGTATCCAGGCAGCTTCTCAGAGGTCTCCTGCAGGCCACTAATCACCCAGCTTTCTTCCAGGACTTGAATTCCCTCTCTGAGCAGGCTGCTTACACAGCAATATCCTCCTTTCAGTGTTATCCTTTCTGCTGAGGCTCCCTGGAGCTCTGGGGGTGAGCGTGAATCTCCTTGACTGAGCATTCCACATCACCACATGGAGTCAGAACCTCCCTTCTGGGGTCAGTGGCAAGGGAAACCAAACTGCTGGATCCATCCAAGCTGCTTTCCACACTGTGGACATCATCATGTTTTGCTGGTCTTCTCAGCAAGTTTAACTCATGAAGAAACAAGAGTTTCAGCTGAAAGAATATTAACTCTTTCCTTTCTTTGTGAATGGGAGTGTTGTGAAAAAAAAAACTGAGCTAACACTGACCTAAAACACCTTTATCTAAAGAGCTGAGTGTGTCCTGCCCTGGGCCATCAGGACTGTTAAACTGGAGGTGAAAAAAACAGAACAATACATTTAGGCTTCATCCACAGGGCCAGACCTTCCACTGGTGTGGACTGGCCAAACTGAGTGAGAATAATGAGTATACAATGTAGAACATGATGAAATCTTCCTTGAATTTTAGACCTGTGCCTTGCTCTAGACTTTAGCACTCCCTGAAATCTTATTCCCATTTGCACTGAAATGATTTATTTCCACAAAAGTTGACTTTTCTTTCGTTTTGAGGCCGGTGACCCTCTCCCAGCTCAGCTACCAACCTCTGGAGTGCACCTGGAATCCTCTGCCCCTTCCCAAGGAGAACCTCCCACTCCCTTCAGAGCTCACAGAGGATGAGAGGGCTCAGCCTCCCTCCCCAGCTCAGCACACGGCTTTTTGTGTGTCAGTACCATATATGGGAATACTTCAGCCCCAGTAAGCTGAAATTTCAGTGGATTCCATGAAGTGAACACACATTTCCTGTGAAAAACAGCGTGCCTGACAGCCCAGGCAGGGTCACAGTGCTCTGACAAACCAGTGAGTGTGGGCACTGCTGCCCCACACTGTCCTTGTTCCCAG
Source organism: Manacus vitellinus (assembly GCF_001715985.3). Classification (NCBI taxonomy): domain Eukaryota; kingdom Metazoa; phylum Chordata; class Aves; order Passeriformes; family Pipridae; genus Manacus; species Manacus vitellinus. Next base: position 323,147 of record NW_021938835.1, read on the forward strand.
GTCCTGCCTCTGATGATGGAGAAAGTTGAGCTCCAATCATGGAATGGATCTTTGCTGCAGTAATTATTACTAATGAGTACCAACTTCTTTATAGAAATCCCAGGAGAGCAGCAGAGAGGCAGAAACAAGCAGTGCCATGCAAGAAACACTGTGCCAAAGCGCAAAGGGATGAGTTTTGGGGATGTATGGACATGTAAAAGAGGAATCAAGGAATGACAGAATCATTTAGGCTGGAAAAGACCTTCAAGGTCATCGAGTCCACCCTGTGCCCCATCCCCACCTTGTCCCCCAGCCCAGAGCACTGAGTGCCACGGCCAGGCCTTCCTGGGACATCTCCAGGGCTGGGCACTCCAAACCTCCCTGGGCAGCCCCTGCCAAGGCCTGACCACCCTTTCCAGGAAGAAATTCTTCCTGCTGTCCAACCTGAGCCTCCCCTGGCACAGCTTGAGGCCATTTTCTCTTGTCCTGTCCCTTGTTCCCTGGGAGCAGAGCCTGACCCCCCCCCGGCTCCCCCCTCCTGTCAGGGGGTTGTAGAAGAAGGAGATGGGACGCTCTCCCTTCTCCCTGCCTTCCCACATCTCCGCTTCTGTGGGGAGCTGGGCAAAGCCCTACTGGGTCTGGAGTGATGGGAACCTGCCATCACCCTCCTGTGAGCTCTCAGGAGGGAAACTGGGTGGTCACCCCACAGGGAGCAGGGCCAGCAGGAGGAAGAGATGGAAAAAAACTTCCCAGGACAGGCAGTGGGCAGGGAAGTGTCCTGCTGCCCATCCCAGGAAGGACGCTTCCACACGCTGCCAGGGCAGCTGTGTGGCACAAAACACCCTCCCCATGGGTTGGCCACAGCTGTAAATGGGAACTTAGGAGCAAAGTTGTGCCTCTAAGCCATAAAATGACCACATTAAATAGGAAGGAAGTTAAATAATTATTCCCGTTGCTTAAGGTACGGGCTGACAACATCAAAAGGCCTGATAATTAAAAATACAGTAATGTTTTCCCAAAGTCTCTCCACTCTTATTTCCTCTTTCGAGCTGCTCAGTTGGTGTTTCATGAAGTGTCATTTTATCAAGTTCTAAAAATAACTCCAAGCTTGTTAAGAGCTGTCTGTCCCTGTCACATAATACAGGACATTGAATGGTACAAAGCCTGCTTTGGCAAAGCCCTGGGGCAGGGGGATGAGTTCAGTGTCCCAGCAAGGTCCCACCAACTCTGCCTCCTTCATATGCTCAAGATTAAGCGTGGAAAAATTCTACACTTGGAGCAGAACACAGTCCACACTTCCACAGTCTCGGAGCACTTCATTCAGATGGGATTTGAGGGGGAAAAAAACCTCCCAAAGTAGTGTAGCAAAGAGTGTTTTAAGGTCTCTTAAAAAACTACATGTGACACATAGGAAAAACATAGAAAGCAATTATCTGACTTCACACAGGAAAAACATAGAAAGCAATTATCCAAGTTCTGGAAAACTCGTGTGTGTTCCTGAGAGCAAAGCTTGGCAATATTCTCTCGACTTTCTTGGGGTATATATAGCACAAAAGCCAAGCTCTTGTAATAAATTATTTAACTGAGCTTTCAATTGAATAGCTGAACTGGCCTGTCTTGTGTGATGGTCCCCAGCACCACAGACACCACAGGTCTTTAAAAAGACAACACAAATGTGTGTAAAATCAATATTGTTTTACAGCGAGCTCACCTGCCACGCAGTGTGGGTGTCACACATCCCACCCTCTGTGCCTGGCAATACAGACACAAATTCATCAATCCAAATTACAGCCAATTATTGGCTCAGCTGCAGAGAGACGAGAAGCTTGAAGCACCAGAAGGCAGCATGAGCTGGGGCACATGTCCCACAGCTGCCCATCCTCCGTGAGGACTTGCAGCTCACTCCTGATCCCCTCCATCCCTGGGCTGGGACTGTGAGAGGAGGGGGTAGTGCCACCCCAACCCTTGGAATTCCCCGTCCCTCTCTCTGAGGGTGCCCCATTGATACTCGTCGGTATCATGACACATTTTTTTCGGCTGCCGAGTTGGGAAAGACGCTGATAGGATCATCCCTCAGCACCTGATGACTGACAGCGTTGAGTAAGGCATCCAGCACTGCCCTGGGAGGCTGGGGGCAGGTTCTGCCCCTCCAGGCTGCCTCGCTTGGACACCTTCCCATCCAAGACGCTGCTCTGAGTCACCCACCCGCCTTTCCCCAGGTGGAGCTGGGAGCACCCAGCTCTTCCAGGTACACGGCCCTATCTAGGCCATCTGCCCAGCAGCAGAATTCCACCAGGCTGGGCCGGGGCTGAGCAAGCCCTTGTGGGCCCCATCCAAAGCTGGGGAGGCTGGGGAGGTCTGGTTTCTCCACGCTGGATCTCCTCCTCTTGGTTTCTCCCACACGTGGCGTGCCGGCTCCGGCGGCGGCCGCGCGGTGACGGGGAGGTGAGTTTGCCGAGCGTGGGTGTTGGATTCCCTCACGCCTTCCTGAAATAAATAATCAACAGGGAGCTGGCTCGGGGAGGCGCAGAGCGGGCAGGGTGATGTGCTGCAGCTCGTACAAACCCCCACGGAGGAGCAGCGGGGTGAGGAAGGAGGACTGTTACTCCCCGAGTGGCACCGTCCCGACCACACAAATTAAGGATTATAAATAAAAATGCTGAAAGCCGAGAAGAGGGGAATGGTTTAATAGCTCTGGGATCCGTGTGGACACCTCAAACTTGCCGTGCCCCGGAATTATCCGTTGGGCTGTCGTTCACGTGACCCCTGAAAATTTCAACCAAAAAAAAAAAAAAACACAGGGGTTTCATACTTGCACCACCTCACCTAATTCATATTTACAAAATTGAATGCCAGGCTGATGTTCTGTCCATCTCTGCCTAGAAGATTAGCAATTATTCCACATTTTCAAGCAGCCATATTGCAAATAGTCAGTTCTGCTAATTGCTTTAATTGTTCAACCCCTGATTTAAATGCGAGTTTTTCAGCATACTGCTGGCGACTTAATTAATTATAATTATGTACAGGTCACGTTTCAGATATATAATCTTTATAAATGATAGACAGATGAGTAAGGAGAGGAATCCAGATCGCCAAACACAAGTTCAGCCCCCAATTAAAGAACCGTGCGCATCCCAGACTTAAATGCTGCATAATAATTATTTCTATAAATAATAGTATCTAGAGAAGGAGCTGATGACAGAGCTGTATCCCAATAATTAGGAATGACTCCAACTTTGTTTACTATTCCCTAGAGATGCATGCCTATTGATTTTGTTTGTAAATGACCAGTTCGTCCAAACACCTCAGTGTGTGCTATCAAATATTCAAACTGTCTGTTCAACCACCTGCTCTGCTGAGGTACAATCATCCCTGGGAAAAGTCATTCCTGGGGTGGAAGAAGTGTGTTGTCCCAATCAGGGAACCAGAAATTTGGCCAAAAACATGATACATTAATTCTCAGAGCTCTTCTCTTAATTTTTGGTTCACTAAAATAATTTCTGGCATGTTTTTAGCTACAAAAAAAAAAAAAATAAAGTTAAATATGTTATATTTTTAAGTGAAATATACAGTATGTAATTCTTTAAGGGGTGTTGGACTGGTATTTACAAGTTGCTGAGCTAATTTAGATATTTTGCTATTTTTATCACATTTATATACATGATTGTGGCATTTTTGAGGTGGTTGACTGTTTTCTTTAATAATTTTGACCCCCTGGCCAACTGCAGTTCAGTTTGACAGTAGATAGGAGGTCTTAAATATATTATGCTCCTACCTCTACTGAAAATGAGTAACTGAGCAGAGGAGAGGAATCTTTGTCAGAGTCCTCACTGAAAGAGAAACCTTGGGAAGCTTGAATTAATCGGGAATCCAGCAGAGAGAGATGCAGGAAAACAGGCTCCATGAAATCATTGGTAGATTTTAAACCAATATCCCCCAGAGAAAAAAATAGGAGACGTAATTCTCCAAAAGGACATTTCCCTTCCCTCTGAACTGTTCCAGTCTCCTCTCTGTTTCTTCCCTCTTCATCCCTTCCCCACACCAGCTGTGCTGATGAATCCACCCCGGTGGTTTGTCACCTCAACACCTTTTTCCTCGAGGCTTTACATCACGTTGGCCACGGGCTTCCAGCCCTCACCTGGGACGTGACTCACGAGACTTGGTCCTTCCTACATTCCTGCTTTTGTGCCTTCTCACCCGCTCCCACAGCCCCCCCTGAGCTCCAGAGTCACTTTGCCGCCTCTTCCACCCAAAAAAAAAAATGCAAAGCAGCTGGTTATCCACTGGGTTTCTTCTGGAGAGCATGGAAAATGTGCCTAAATAATGGCGTTAGAGAGCAGGTTGGGGTTCTGCACAAATTAATTCGCGTCTTCTGCAAACCTCGGCTCAAAACCTGCCATTTGTGTGTTAAAAAGCACAAGCTCTTCTTGCACTCTTTAAACCAGGTGGCAGGTCCTTTGGAAAAGGAATGGATTGCTCTCCTTGTGGAAAACCTGACCCAAGAGCCTCACAGAGTCCCCTGGAGCAAAAGCAAGCACGATAATTGAGACCCAAAGGACGAAAACAAACACAGAGCTTAATTGGTAATTTGACCTTTGCAGCTTGTTGGGAAGATTAGGGTTAAGAGCTTTACAAAGTTTGTTCTTGGATTTACTGTTTACAAAAGATGTCACAAAGATAACCAGGAAAGATTCATCTTTTTTATTTTTTTTTTGAAACCCAGAGACAAAAGATGGGCAGATCCCAAGTTCAACATTGCTAAGCACACACTTAAGATCATCACCTGCATGAGTAGTATCCCAAATGACAGAAAAATGAATGTATATCTCCTATCCCACCACTACATATATGATTTACCATCTATCCTGAAATGCTGGAAATATGGGAAACTGGTAGGATTTAGGTAGGCAGCACTGAAATCCAGAAGACTATCACAGGAAGAAGAAGAGCATGGAAGGTCCTCTTCTCACTGGGAAGCTGCCACTTCTAGTCTGAGTTCCCCCTGTTCCATACAGACTGGGCACATTTAGAAAACAAAAAGTGAAAAGAGTCATTAATGATTGTCCTGAAATAAAATAGGATATCTGATTCGCTCTCTAGGGATGGATAGGTGCCCATTTTCCATGCTTGCCCTCTCATTCCTGGTAAGATTTGGCAAACCTAAGTATTAATAACAGTGGCCATTTGCCAACTCACTAATTAATAAAAGTGGAACAGCCTTCAGACAGTCACGGCTTTCAGTCACTACGGATCTCGTTTGGGTGGGAATGGGTCCATTTGGCAATTCCTGGTGAAGCCTTGGAGTCACCCAGTCCCACCACTCATGGGCTTGGCAGCAGTTTTAAGGCTGATCCTGACAATGCTGCTCTTCAGGCAACACTGAAACAGCAGCACAGGTCTCCTCTCGCACCTCACCAAATCCCCCCACAAAAGCTGCCTAAGACAGAGCCTAAGAAGTGGTGAAAAACCACTGAGTGCAAGTAAATATTCCACAGCAGCAAGTGGTTCTGTGAGCAGCAGAACAAACGATGCTGGTGTCCCATGACTCGCACCTTAGAGTGGCTTATCTCATCTCTAATAACATAAAAATTCTTATCTCAAGCCTGCGTAAGATGTGAGCTCTGATCAAAGGTCCCTGTTAACAGCATTTATTTCTTGTGTGATCCTCTGGAAAAAAAAAATACAGTCCAGCCCATATTTCTTGCCTTTATGTCTGTGGGGACACAAGCTCTGGTGTCTTTTATCTACTCTGCTGCCTCTGATTTCTAAGACAGTCAAGAACTTCATTTCCCTCAGATCATGAGATCCTTCCCAGCTTTGGTTAAAACCGACCAAATGGTTCAAAAGCTGTTTGGGGCCAACAGGAAGCCAGAAGGAAAAAAAAGGCTGGGTGACTCCGTGACTCTCATTTCCTTAAGCTAAATCCAAGTTAAAACACATCCTTGCAGAGAAATCACAAGCCCATGGAACAATTACTTGGTAAACAAACCTTTTCTTTAGGGATGTATTCCTTTCAAGGGAAGAGGAGGGTGCACATGCAGGGGCGGGAGAAGGAAATATCCTGGAAAAACTAAATTCTTTTGGGTGTTTTCGCCCAAAATATCCTTGAAAACAGCCAAAGGAGTGAAGTCTGCTCCTTTAAAACCTCTTTACCTCTTTCTCAGTAACTTGAACTCTCCACTGGAGCGTGTAACGACACAGGATGCAGAGACCTAAGGAAAGAGAGGGAAGCTTTTAATGTCAAAATATATGGTGTGGGAAGCCAGTGCATTAATTAAGGATTTATGGGACTTTTTCTGTGCAATCCTCAACCTTCTCTTCCTTTTTTTTTTTATTTTTAACAGTAAGAGACTGTTAAACGCTGGTCCTGGTGGCTGAGAGGGCAGCAATTCCCTTTTGGGAAGTGTCATCTGTCCCCCTGGCACTGCTGAGGGACCTCCAGGGCTGTGTCCAGTTCTGGGCCCTCATGGAAGAGAGACATGGAGGGGCTGGAACATGTCCAGGGAAGGAACAGAGCTGGGAAAGGGGTTGGAGCAGCAGGACTGGCTGAGGGAGCTGGGGGGGCTCAGCTTGGAAAAAAGAGGCTTGGAGGGGACTTCGACAACTCCCTGACAGGAGGTTGTAGCCAGTTGAGGGTCTGGCTCTTCTTCTGGGCAAAATATGACAGGATGAGAGGAAACAGCCTCAAGCTGTGTCAGGGGAGGGTCAGGTTGGACATCAGGAGGAAATTCTACTCTCTACAACTCCCTGACAGGAGTGGGGAGCCAGGTGGGAGTCGGGCTCTTCTCCCAGGAACCAGCAGCAGGACAAAAGGGCTCAGTCTTAAGCTCTGCCAAGGGAAGTTTGGGGTTGAATGTCAGGAAGAAATTTTTTACAGAGAGAGTAATCAGGCATTGCAATGGCCTGCCCAGGGAGGAGGTGGATTCACTGTCCCTGGAGCTTTTTAAGGTGAGACTGGATGTGGCATCAGTGCCATGGGCTGGGAACCACAGGGGGGTTGGATCAAGGGTTGGACTTGATGATCTCAGAGATCTTTTCCAACCCAGTTGGTTCTGTGATTCTATGATTCTTCCTGGCAAGGGTGGTCAGGCCTTGGAAGGGGCTGCCCAGGGAGGTTTGGAGTGCCCATCCCTGGAGGTGCCCAAGGAAGGCCTGGCCATGGCACTCAGTGCTCTGGGCTGGGGGACAAGGTGGGGATGGGGCACAGGATGGACTCGATGACCTTGGAGGGCTTTTCCAGCCTAAATAATCCTATGATTCTGTGGTTCACAACACTGCCTCAAATGTGTTTGGGGTTTGGGAGCTGCAGCGAAAGCTCAACCAGCCTCAGACAGGGCTGCAAACTACAGAAACACTGGGAAGGGACAGAGGTCCCAAGTGCAGGGAATTGGTATTTAAAGATGATTAGTGACCTTAAACCCTGGCACACACTGGGTGTGAGTTCCCAGAAACACCAGGTTTCTGTGACGGCACAGAAGGGATTTAAAGGTGGTGAGATCAAAACCCCTATCTTTCATGACGGCCAAAGCATGTGTTCCCCTGAGATAAGGGCTCCACACAACAGTGGTTTCTCCTGGGTTTGCTCAGGAACACCGAAAGCAATACAGGATCTGCTTAAAGAAATCCAATGGGAATCAGCAGAGCTCGCTGGAGCAGCACCTGAGAGTTTATTGCTTCCAAAGTTCAACTTCCATACATGGGCAGAGTCAAAGCTGTGATGTGAGCAGCAATCACTGGATGACATTGATAAAAAGCGAATGAATGGTTATGTGAAGGTTGTAGTAGGATGTGTATTCTCATTTACAGGCTTCTGGGCAAGCATCAGCTTTCTCTGGGAATCAGCCACACTAAGAAAACCAGTTTGCACAGAGACAAAGAAAAGAGATTGCACTACAGAAAAGAAAGAAATAATGTGCACAGTTTATTTCTCCCCTAATTAAAAGATTTCCAATGCTGGGAAAAGGCACAAGGGCAAAAAAGTCCTGTGGCTGTTTATCTGCCCGAGGCCAGAGAGCATCCACTTCACACCTGTGAGTGAGCAGTGACTCCAGAAATCTCAATGCTGTCAGCAGGATCAACTCCTCAGCTATGGAAACACTCATCTGGGTGAGCAGAAAAGCACATCTGGCCCACAGAAGGGAGTCCATGCTGCTGGGGACAGAGCTGCATGGTGATTTGTGTGGAGAGGAACTGCTTACAGTGCTCCCCCACAAGAGGAAGCCTGCACTTGATGTGCCCGAAGCTCCACCAAAACCCACTGTTTGTAGAAGAAACAATTTGAAGTAAAATCATATTTTAAAAAAAAAAAAAGGGGGGGGGGGGGAAGACAAAAACCCAGGAGCAAAAAGAATACAAAAGTTTGATTGATCATGGCTTGGTTTTGGCTTTTTTTTTAATATAGTTTTTTTTTCCAGAATACAATCCAGAAAATGCTTTTAAGATTGACTTTGGGCCTGAGGGCAGGGGGGAACCCCAATGCTTAAGCTCTACATAGTCTAAGGAAATGATTTCCCCTTGTTTTATGCCAGCCTGGCCCAGAGTGTTTGCTGGCCAGTGGCATCACAGGGGTGGTACTTTCAGTCCTGTGTGTTATTAAGTGCAGAGCATTTGCAGCATCTGGGCTTCATGTAGGGCCACAGTCACACAGGACAGGGACAGGCAGCCACACCAGTGGCCCTGTCACAGCCTGCAGGAATGCCTGTTTTGCTGGGATCATTGCTAGCAAGGCAAGGGGACCCCAGGGCTTCTGCCACCAACAAAGCTGCACATGGGGTGAAGCGACACTTACGGGTTGACCCCAGTTTGACACTGGTGTGAGACACCACCCTATAACCCAGGTCCCCCCTAGAGCTAGTTATTTCCAACTTCAAATACAGAACTTTCTCACTAGAGCTCACCATTTGCTTGCTAATAACCCTCTATAAAACAGTGTTGTTTCCAGTACTGGTACACAGCATATGTCCTGCCTTCTCCACAAATATTAAACCTATCCCTGCCCGGCCCTTCCATATTTCTCCCTCATTTGCTGTTATGACAAAGATATTCTTGAATGAATCTTAATGACTCATCCCAAGTGTTGTTCTTTTGCATTCTGATAAGCACTAGACGGGGTGACTAATAGAGTATGTGCAACACCTAGACAACGTGAGCAAATCATTGTTTGCCTAAACCATATTAGATCCTGATAACAGATACAGGCAGTGCACCTGCTCCATTGTCATAAAAAAAAAAAACAACCACAACCAACAACCAGGGCAGATACAGCAACTGCTGCTTATATTTGTATAAAGTGAATTCATCTTGTCGGTGTTCCAGACAACGTATGTTGTGGCTGATATAAAGCTTCCCTCTCTTGTAAAAGTGACTAATTTGACATCATGCCCCTGGGGAAGAAAAAGCAAAAAGACAGCCAGTTTGACTAAGACAGAGCAGTTCTTCACAGAGAAGGTGCCTGTGAATCAAAGACAGGCAGTTTTCCAAGCCTACCAATGTGTGCACCAGTGGGCACGACCATGTAGGCACCCACTCATGGCTAAAGGTGGCATTGCCTTTCCTTTTCCTGTTTCTGTGGGATTGGGGTTGAATTTCTTCAGAGAAAGGCCTGAACAGGCTTCCAGCCAAAGGGCAGGTGAATAAAATGGGATATAGGCCTTCCATGTATATTATTTTAGTCAAGGTCATTCAAATGGGTGATTTTTTGCTCCAGACTCTTCTGGCTGAGATCCTCAACACAGAGTGAGGTGAATAATCCTGACTACAGTGGTCTCCTGAATTTTTCCTTAGATCAGGAAAGAAGCCAGCAACTTCTCCCTCACTCTTAGTACTGAAAAATGCATGTTCCAGCAGAATAACAGAATCATTTAGGCTGGAAAAGACCTCCCAGATCATCAAGTCCAATCTGTGCCCATCCCCACCTTGTCCCCCAGCCCAGAGCACTGAGTGCCATGGCCAGGCCTTCCTCGGATACCTCCAGGGCTGGGGACTCCACCACCTCCCTGGGCAGCTCCTTCCAATGCCTGACCATCCTTTTCAGCAAGAAATTCCTCCTCATGTCCATCCTTTCCTGGTGCAGCTTGAGGCTGTTTCCTCTTGTATTATCACTTGTTCCCTGGGAGCAGAGCTCAACCCCCCTCGGCTCCACCTTCCTTTCAGGTAGTTTTAGGGATCAATAAGGCTCCCCCCCTCAAGCCTCCTGTTCTCCAGGCTAAAAATAGCCCAGCTCCCTCAGGTCCCAACACATAGCACCTGCCAGCTCTGAATGAGTTTCAAAATATTGTGTAAACAGAGATATTCTTATTCACTGACCACAGTAAGACTCACCGCTGCTCTTTTTGTAAGGATGTGGATATGCACTGAACATGCAGGAGGAGGGACACATGGATGAAATCATAGTGTTTACTTGCCAAAAAGAATCAAGTGGTTAGATATGACTCTGTGCTCACTTTCAGTGCCACAAGTTCTGCCAGCACTCAGCCCTTGGGTTGTACAGCTCACTACACAGAGAGAAGTCAAGCAAGTGAAAAAGGGAACAGGGAATGTGCTCTGGGAAGTGAGGGATCAATCACAGAATTACAGACTATCCTGAGTTGGGAGTGACCCACAAGGATCATCAAAACCTAACCCCTGGCCCTGCCCAGGACACCCCAACAATCCCCCTCCATCCCTCAGAGCATTGTCCAAACCCTCCTGGAGCTCTGGCAGCCTTGGGGCCGTGCCCACTGCCCTGGGGAGCCTGGGCAGGGCCCACCACCCTCTGGGGGAAGAACCTTGTTCTGAGATCCACCCTGAGCCTGCCCTGTCCCAGCTCCAGCCCTTCCCTGGGTCCTGTCTCTGCTCCCAGCGAGTAGGGATCGGATCTGCCCCTCCCCTGCCCCTTGGGAGGAGCTGCAGAGCCCGATGAGCTCCAACCTCGGTCTCCTCTGCTCCAGGGTGAATGAGAATGAAGCAGGTTGAGAATAATAAAGAAGGCAATAGAAAAAAAAAATAAAAGCTGAAAAAACTCTATTATGCCAAGGCTCAGGCACTGACACACAGGAGTTTATGTGAGTATGAAAAAAATAACCTTAAATCATTGTTCCAAAAATATACCCAGTGCTCACACAGACAGTAAGTTCCCACTTACAGAAGTACAAGAGCAGCAGGGACAAGTAAGGCTTCCAAGCCATGGGCTCTCTCACTTTGTGCTGTAAACATCATCACCAACACACCTAAGGGCTAAGGTAAAGATTTTAAATAGCTGTGACAACTTTTACAGATATGTGTGTCTGAGGGAGAAGTCATTTGATACACCCTCCCCTTTCCCTAAACTTTTGCAGATGAAAAACTCATATATTTTTTGGTGACAGGGGAGGAGAAGAGGGACACCATACCCAGCAGGATGAATTACTGCCCTTACCTCACTGAAGGCCACATCACAGTGATTAGTGAGCTGACCAGGAGAACCATAAGCTTGTGCACAAACAAAGTGATTCTTAAATGAAACCAGCAGTATATGAAATGCAGGGAATGAAAGAAAAAACTCTGTTGCTGAAGGAAGCTCAAACATGCTTTTTTGAACCCAGTCATCCCAAAGAAATTATTAAACTCTGTTGTTTCTGAATACACTTGGCCTTAAAATATTAACATGTGCTTTTTATTTTATGCCTCAGAATGCATGAAATGGATTAAAAACACCCAAAATGGTATGAGCAATCTCTTAAGCACTAGCTAGTTTAACAACTATTCTTGTGCTTTAGCATGAAAGGTAAAGGTTTAGGTTTTTCAGTCATATGAGGCATCATCCTACAGTTCATGTGTTAGGCATCTCCCCTGTCCGCTGGCAACATTATTTGTGCATGCTTGTAACATTTTCACTTAATTAATAAAAACCCAGAAGCACATAAGGACTTCAAATTTTTACACTTTATGGAGCTGGGAGTTTACCTGCTTTCTTTCAGTTTTATGAAGGTGAAAC
>NW_021938835.1:335488-339118 GCF_001715985.3 Manacus vitellinus
TCAATGAGTTTCATCCTTTGTTTCGGCCATAATAGCGTCTTGTTTGAAGTTGCTATTTCGAGCCAGAAGAGAGCCGGGCCTTTATTTCTCAAAGATGTTATTTCCTGAGAGCCTTTATGCCGCGAACTTACAGCCGATCGCTACTGGAGCTTCATTGTTAATTGTCTTTCAGGGGCACAAATATACAGCCTTTTTCTTTCAAATTCAGGACGGCTCTGTTTGTTTACGCTGCTGAATGCAAATGAACGGGGAGGCATCGCTGGGGCTGTAGGAATAGGGAGGAGGCACAGAGTTATCAGCTGTCCCGGCCCCCTGAGTGCCCACCACACACCCGTGGGGGTCCCGCAGCAAGGGATGCTCCAGCCAAACCCTCCTCCTGGCAGCAGCAGCAGGAGGAGGAGGAGGAGGAGGAGGAGGAAGGACACGTGCACCCCAAACATACTCAGGCAGGGGAGCTGAGCCAACATGCAGATGAGGGAGCGACACATACTTTGACAGCACGACAGGGATTTTCACTCCTCTGTGTCCTCTCCCCGTGGCGCAAGAGGAATTCTGGAGGAGTAAGTCATCGCTGCTCCGGAGCACCGGCTGCAATGCAGCTCTTCCACATACCTCTCCATGCTCTAGACCTCCACATTTTTAGGATCTTATTCCCCCTCTTTGTTGTCCCCTGTAAGAATTTCGTGTGCAGGCACCGTTCCCTGGGATGCCCCGACCATCAGCTGCTGCTCTTTGCCTCCAAGGAACCCACAATTCAGCTTTGCAGCTGCTCAAATCAGAAATACGGGGCCAAATGACCCCCTCCTTGGACAACCATCCATTGCTTCCAGGCCAAAATGCCACGTTCTTAGGTATTAAAAGAAAAAAAAAATCTAACAAGTTCCTTTACCTTATTTCTCTACTTATTTCTTATGCAGTTTCTCAGTTTATTTCTGAGACACCACTGCAGAGAAAGAGAGTTAAAAAAGCAGAAATAACTCCTTAGCACTCACTTGCAGTGTGGGTCCTCATTCAACCCAAAAAATTACAAGCAAGAAGGACTGAAAAAAAGCCTTATTTATCTGGACTACCACAGAAAAGGGGACTTTGCAACATGTTGTTCTTTAGTCTTTGTCCCTTTTCTTTCCTTTTCCCTTTCTAGCCACTTTACTCTTGAGTACCATCAGTTTTCCCTGCTAAAAAGAATAAAGCACCAGTAGATCTGCCACAACAGCAACAACAAAATCTCAAAAATTTGAAGCTAGATGCTGATTCCATAATTTTTCTTAAGTTGATACAAAATTCCCCCTTTTGTCTCTGGCTGACAGTGTGACAACACATGCAGGAAAAATAAAAACATGGGGAAGAGCTAAAGAAATTGTGAGGAGGATGGACAATTCCTAAAATAGAACCAAAACCAAAGCGAAGTAATTTTTCCTTTGACTCTCTAGCTTAAAAATGTTACATTTTGTGAATGAGCAGAGGGATCACAGAATTATAGAGTAGCTCAGGCTGGAGAGGAAAGTTGCAGGTCTCAGTTCTGACCTTCTGCTTTGGCCAGTCACGATCAGAGACTCCCACAGACAGAGCTTTCACTCACACTGGGAACATTCATTTCCAAATATCAAATTGGCATTTTCCCTGCTGCCACTGTGCACTTCTGGAAGAGTCTGGCTCTTTCTTTGCTCTAACCTCCCATTAAGTAGTTGAAAATAGCAATGAGATTCCCCATTAGCCTGCTTTTTTTTTTCTCCAAACTAATGAAACCCAGCCCCTCCTCATACATCATGTGCTCACTAAGCACATACCACTTCTAATGGAGCAACAGTCTATTTGTATACCAACAATAAGTATTATTTAAAGAAATTAAATGCTCTTACATAAGAAGAATTTCTCTAAAAATAAGGCACTTCAGTAGAGCAAAATATGGCTGGGTTAATAATTTTGCTCTGGGTCCCAGAATGTTAATTTAGCAAGAAATAAATAACTCCCAGCCTTTCATCTTATCTTTTTGACAGCTGTTTCCCCTATATAAAGGGTGTCATAATTGTTTTTGTCAGTGTTATAATTAAAATTGCTATGCAGCTGACATACAGTTTTTAATGGTTTCCCTAAGGATTATAACAGATGTTGCTTTATTAGATCAGGACTCTCCTGAAGTAAGAAATGTCATTGGCATAATCAAGACACTTTTTTAAGTCTCTCAGAGTAGACTTGTCACAATTTTCCTGGTAACATTTGACCCTGAGGAGTGAAATATATCCCACTTCTCTACAGAGAAAGTTTTCTGAAGAGTTTGAAGGAAATACTAAAGAATCTTACTTTGGGGTAACAAGTTGTATGGTCCAGCTTTTGCTGCAGACAGAAATATCTGGGAAATATAAGAGGGAGCCCTGACAACTGCACAAGAAACTGTGGCTTTTTAATGACAAAAATATCTGCAGGTAAAGATAAAGGATCCATTGAAATCTGGTGAGGAACTGAGAAGTAGCAGTTGGTGGGCTCCTATTACAAGGAAAGTTACAACCCTGTGACACAAGTGTTCATTTGAAATGGGAGGTAGTTTAAATAAAGTAAGGTATGACAGCAAGCTTAAAGAACAGCTCTCTAAGTGCAGTTTGGATCCCTGATGTTGACTGAAAATCCAGAGAAGTCGAGGAGGAAGCAAAAAGAAACTGTGGCTCCAGTGGACAGCCAGGCCAGGGATCTGGGCAGCACACATGGATCCCCTTGTTTGAATACACCCAAAGTAATTATTATGATATATAATAAGTCAGTTGTGGGTAACATGGCAAGAGAATCAGAAAAATTAGGTGGCTCCAACCTAAGAAAAGCCACCCCTGCCCCTTCCACCGAGTCTCTCCAACCCCTCACGGGAACTCAATTTAACAAAATAAATGTTAACAGAAAGCTACTTCATATTTTTTGTGTCATTGAGCTCCTTGCAGCTTTCCAAGGGCCACCAAATTTTCCTCAAGGTGTGAGGAACGCCAACTCTGTTTCACAGGATCTGAGATTCACAGGCTGAAGCTTTCACATCGCATCTCGTTTATATTAAGAACTCCCCAAAATAATTGTGGAAGGTGCAACATGACATAATCCCTGAAGTTCCACAGTTCCAAGTGTCATAGTTTACTTATGGAAATCACAGAATCACAGAATCACTTAGGTTGAAAAAGATCTCTGAGGTTATCCATCCCAAACTTGGATCAATCCCCACCTTGTCAAGCAGAACTGAGCTCTGAGTCCCACGTCCAGTCATTCCTTGGACACCTCCAGGGATGGGGACTCCACCACCTCCCTGGGCAGCCCCTTCATAAAATCACAGAATTATAAAATAATAGAATCATGGAATGGTTTGGGTTGAAAGGGGACCTTCAAGATCACCCAGTTCCAACTCCCCCACCGTGGGCAGGGACACCTTCCACTAGACCACGTTGCTCCAAGGGTGATTAGACATCAGACACTGGAATTTCTAATTACCCTTTCTGTGAAGTAATTCCTGCTAATGCCCAAAGAGACTATTTATACAGATACTCAGATTTTCAGGGGTTAACTCTCCTAATCTCATCCATCTCGCGCGGAGAGAGGCACTAATTAAAAACAAAGCACGGGAAAAAAAAAAAAAAAGTCCAGCACGAATTATCTCGC
>NW_021938835.1:340084-345377 GCF_001715985.3 Manacus vitellinus
TAGTACTTTAAAGGGACTCGAAAAAAAAAAAAAACGTTGGGCTGTGTGATCTCCCCCATCGAACTTTCATGTGGGCGAAGTGTGTCATGTGTGCGAGAAGTCATGCCGGCTCCCGGCTATCTCCCGCTTGGGGAGCTCGGGGGCTGCGCGGGGAATCGGTGCTCCGGTTGGATCCTAACCTATTGCTAGGGAGCTGTGGTTTTGGTTTTGTTCGGTTGTGTTTTGTTTTTTTTTTTATTATTTTTTGATCTAAAAAAATTGCCATTTAGAAGAAAAAACGACAACCAGACACATTATCCGCACCCTTCCCTCCTCCAAAAATATGTATATATGTATAAAAACCTCAAGGAAAAATAACAGTGGAGGTACATTAGATACATTGAGGGCACCAGCACGCCTCGGTTCTCCATGTGGATGCTTCCCAGCTGAATCCAGCTGTGGGCAAGCACCTGGCTGTTGCTGAAAAGAAGGCGATCAGAATTCAGGAGTATTAGTTAATAAGTGCCTGATCCTGTTGACCCTGTTCTGGTTCACCCACTCAGCTATGCGGGGGTGTTGAAGAAGGTGTCCTGCCAGTTAAACCAATTATAGCTGGCAAGCAGCAGTCATCAGCATTAGTGGAGGAGCTGGAGGTGAGGCCCAGTCACACCGGAGTGTTTTCTGAACTTAAACAGGAGCTTTCTAAGCCCAGCAGAAAGCCAGATTTTAACCCTCTGTGCCGTGAAAATCCGTGGTGCCTTTTCAGCTCTGCTTGCCTGTCGAGAACTCCGCAAGGGTTCCTTATCTCGGGGCTGGGAATTTGTGCTGCAGATGGGAGAAAGCTGGTGTGCGATGAGCAAACGATACAGAAATTCCTTTGATTCAGATACTTGGTCGGAGGAGGAAAACTGGAGTGTTGCAAAACACGCTGAGGATCTTCATATGGTAGTCGACTGGTCTAGTTTTTCCAAAGCTTTCCTTCCAGCAAGGCCATGGAGCAGCCTAGCATGGAGAAACAGGGACTTGGGTTAATGAGCAATGCCGTGGAATGAACACTTGGTATAAACCTTTTGTCTTAGGACCCTAAACATCTCTTTAAAAAACAAACAAACAAACAAAAAAGCCAGGGAGGAGAGTATCCCAGTCTTTTTAGTCAACGGGAAAATGCCTGACAGGATTTGTTGGAGAGGTCAGAATTGCACACAAGTGCCAGAAATCTTATTTCTAGCCCTAGCCGGGGATCAGACCTAAACTTGCTGAATATACATAAAATATCTTCCCAGATACTCTCAAATCTCTCAGGCTTACAGCCAGTTATCCCCGGACACCAGAGCAGAATTCAAAAGCAAAAACGGAAGGGTGTTAAAAATCGCTGTATATTTTTTTAGAAGCCGAACACAAGGATAAACAGTTGTTTAAACTGTGGCAAATTTAATGAACAGATTAGGATGCTTGCTGAGTGAGACTCATGCTGTGTAAAATTCTTTGCTGCTCAATGAGATGTGTAATTTAGATCAAATATTTGTACGTGCTGTTTGAGGTAAAAAACATCATTCAGTAGATTGCACTTTTTGGCTAATGTTATTGAATGTTCTTTTCAAAGTCTTATTTTATTTCAATTACAAGCCTGATACTACTGTCTGATAACAGTGAAGTTGAAATAGGCCTTTCAGGTTAAGGACTCATGTTATTTTTGTTATTTTCCTATTTTTTATTTTCAAGTGATCAGCTGTTTAAGAGGATGAAAGGGCTCCTTGTCATTGGCTGTTGAATGTTTTTATTTCCCTCCCTATTTATATGGACAGCTTTTGAGTGTCTTGTCATTTTTAACAAGCTGGGCTTATTTTGTTAAGCTCCTGATTTGCCACCTCTCTCTGAATTTAAGACTGTATTTACTTTTTTGCCTTGTGGTAACATGGCTAATGGGAGAACTGGCTTGTAATAAGTGATCACAGTTTTGTGGAAGTCTTGATAGTGTCTTATGTGACTATTTAAATACAAGTGCATGTTTGCAGGAAGTTTTTGGGGAGCAGGAGAATTTAGCCCAATGCTGTGAAAAAGGGGAAGGAAAATTGTTGAGAGTGTAGCCTGATAAGGTATCATTCCTGACACCTGAATTGCAGCATCACAATAAACCTGAACAATAGGCCATAAAACTGGCTTTATTCCTTATGTTTCATCTCTCCCATAGGTCAGTAAGAGGATATGAATCTTATCACTCTTTTCCTTAAGTGATGTATGGGAGAACAAGTTACACAGGCCTCTCACAACCCTATTCCTGGTAATAAGGGCAATATGATAAAGCTTTGACTTCAATGGCATCAACATACTGACAGTGGTCTCATTATCAGCTCTTTAAAAAGGGTGTTTTACTGTGTAAACCCATTTCAATTAAAACTTAGGCCCTCTAGAGCTTTTATAAATATGGTAATCCTGTGTTTAGAAATAGTGCCGAGATAACATGGTTTGGAGATGCTCTGCCTGGTAAAGGCAGGAGGTTCCTGGTGCTGAGTATTGGCTTCAATGATTATTCAGAAAGGGGTGAGAGAGGTGAATGCAGTAGGTGAAGGTGTATCACTGTCACTCCTCTTCCTTCCCTTTGAAAGCCAAAATCCGAAGTGAATCATGGCCTGTGAGTGGGAATACAGTAAGCAAAAATAACACAAAGCTGAAGGCTGAAGATAATGGGTGAGAGCTGGAAAAGGTCCAAGGAAATAGATACTCGGTGGGCAAAGGAATTCTGTGGGCTTTTCAGACTTAGCAGAATCTTTGTGAAAGCTCTTCCAGTTAAAAAGCTGCTTTGAAAGCAGGATGGGAACTGTGCCCTGTGTGGTTGGGATGTTGGCAATGAGGAGGAAAGCTTTGCCTGTGTCTCATTCCGTGAGCTGTTCCGTGGTCTGCACTGGAGCAGTCGGATACATCTGTTCACGTCTGCTTGCTTCCTACATGGCAGTGTTTTTTTTCATGTGACCCCTCTCATTTTTTCAGATGAGTGATTTTGGGCTCAGGAACATGGATCAAGTAGCTCCTGTGTCGAACATGTACAGAGGAATGCTCAAGGTGAGTTCTCCTGAGTTGTCACCTCCTAAACCCGCCTGGGGCATCTCCCAGCTGATGAACTTATTGTGTTCTTATTGCACAGGAATTGGATAAGCCAGGTTTTAATTGAAGGGCAACACAGGTTTTAACTGAAACCTTGTACCCTCTCATCTTCCACAGTATTCCCCCTGAGTTCCACAGAGGTGTGAAAAGCAGAACTGAAATAGGAAGGTGTAAATCTTGCCCCCTCAACCCTCTTCCCCAAGGAGGCTCCCTTCTCTCTCTTCCCTAAATCCTAAGATTTTGAAAATGAGAGGTAGGTAAGGACTGAGCTCAAATTTGTTGTTGGTGGTGGAGCCTGGGCTTAAATAAAGGATGGGCACCAGGGGTGGCCTTTGTGTTTAACTTTAAGACTGGCAGAGGGCTGTTCTGATAGGACTGGTTGGGTTTCGTAAATTCCCAAGCATTGTATGGAATAAAAGCAGGTTATTCACTTACTACTTGCAACTGTTACTAATGGAAATCCATCACATTGTGAGAAAACAAAGATACTTATTTAATATATTTTACCTTTAGATTGTGTCTGTTATCTTGTTTTGAGAGGGATTTACAAACTGAGGTCAAATGAGCAGCAGACTGTAAAGATTCAGCATTTAAGGGCTTCCCTCCTCCCCATTCCTGCAAGTTGCATTTTAATCCCAGTGTCAGTTTTTCACACAGCACTGATTAATGTAAACCAAATAAAGGTTAGGGATACACTTTTGGCTCTCATTAATTTTGAGGAATGTCCATGTTTTGAGGAATCAGTCAGTGAGACTGGTGTGCTGACTGCTCTGCTGTTTTGTGTCCCCTCTTAGCTTTTTTTCTCCTCCTCACAGCAACAGTACAATCCAAGAGATCCCCCAACTTAACAACCATGTGCTCTGTAACACAGTGGTTGTTTTAAGCAGTTGTTCAGTTATCATAGAATTGAGTCAAAGTAGAGACCTGTATTTTACTATTTTGTAGCTGTTCACATTTATTTAATTCTGTAATAATTACTCTTAGGTTAAAAGGCCAATTAAAAGAGTTGCATAACTGATAGAACAAGCAGACTTTATTCTACACTATTTTCCCCTTTTTACTACTATTAAATCAAGAACCTGCTTAAACATTAATCTTCTCCTTTTTGAAATATGAGACTAGCATGGTATGGATTTTACTCATTCACATGCCACAGCATTTTTTCCAGTGACTCAGGATAAGGGTCAGCTATTTACACAAAATGCAGGAGTTTCCAGATTGTGTTGAAAGAACTTGCCCTTTCTTTGAGGTGCTGGTGATGACTCAGTGCTTTTATCTAGTAATGTATAAAGAATCTTTTGCCGGCAGATTTGGCAGCTCTTATTAACTTGTTTTATACAGTTGGGGTTGGCTCTGCCTTTGCCTGGGGGGGCACCTGAACCAAAGGCACACAGTTTGTCTCTGCTGGCCAGGGAGGTTTCTGAACCTTTAGCCAAGGTGTGATCCTGGTTGTGGTGGCATGAAAAGTTTGGGATTGTGGAGGAACATTAATGCTCATTTGCTGTTCCAGGAACGCAGTTCGGATCACTTTTTGCATTGCTGCCCTCAAAAATCTTTGCCCTGTCCTCTGCTAAATCCTCTCCTTTGGCATGAACTGCCAAACCAAGTGTTTGCCTAAAACAAAGAAGCAAGTTTGTCTCCAGCTCCCTGAGCTGCAGTAGCTGCCATGAGCAGGCTGTGGTTTTCCAGAACAATGTTCCGTCCTCAGGTGCTTTTAAAAATCTCAGTGGCAACTTGTATCCATGTGTGCCTCAAGATATTGCAGATATGGGTTCTTTGTGACTAACAGGGAAGTTGCATAAGTTGTTTTTTGAAATTATTTCCGCCTCTCTTAACATTCTTTCTGCCCCCCAAAGACTAAGTGGATGGGGGATCTAATAAGGTACCAGTAGTTCCAGCACACACAGTTGGCACATGTGTCAGGTTGAAGGGATTGAAGTGTTCAAAATATAACAATATTTATTGAATGCTGTCAATATAACAATAGAATCCCCTTTTTATCTGGAACACTTTTATCAGTCCTGTTTATCCCTTTCTGGATAATGAAACTGGAAGCGTTTCACTGAGCACTTGAAAGACTTCAAAATACTGCAAAACCAGTAACTCAGAAATATAAAAATCTCAGCAAAGGAGTAACATCTTTCCCCAAGTCCTTTTAAACTGGCTGTATAGTTTCAAGTGATGTGGTTCAGATTAATTTTTTCCTTTTTTT
>NW_021938835.1:346149-354754 GCF_001715985.3 Manacus vitellinus
CTATCACGTGGGTTGCTTTGTGGATAGTTGCTGTTCTCTGTGCTGAAAGGGAATAAGAACTGGGATTCAGTGTTAAAGTAGAACTGAGAGTTTAAAAACCTTAAAAAAGTTTTGTGTGTTTTCAAACTTGCAACGTCTCAACCGTAATTAAGATGCAAGTATTCTGCAAGCTCCTTTTTTTGACCCTCTGGTGTTAAATCCCATTATATTTTATTCCATACCATAAAAAAATGAGATGGAGATGTTTATGGATTTTATGGCTTTTATTTGTGTGTAGGACAGTATTTACCAAGAGTTCTGTGCAAATCCTCGCCTCAAATGCCTGACAAAACAGGAAGCTTTGTCCAAAATGTGGATATTTTACCTGATGCTGCTTTTATCTTCCCTTAGGGAAGGGAAAAACAAACTCCAAACCTCAGAAAACCACACGTGCTTTGTTCTAATGTGATTCTAATCAGTCACCTGCTCTGGTCAGCAAAGCAAGTCCCAGCAGATATTAGGAAGGGTGTGGTAAAGACAGAAGTTAAGCACAGGCTGGGTCAAGTGGAGCCTGTAGATAGTCTGGGAGAGCTCAAAGAGCTGCAGAAATTCATCCCTGGAAGTGTCCCAGGCCAGGTTGGACAGAGCTCTGAGCAACCTGGGCTAGTGGAAGGTGTCCCTGCCCATGACAGGGGGTGGAACTGGATGAGCTCTAAGGTCCCTTCCAACCCAAACCATTCTGTGATAAAATGAGGCATCTTCTGGTGAAAATTGCCCAACATGAAACACTGAGTGGAAGCCAAATTTGGCCTTAAAATGAGATCTACTTGTACATTTAAGGATCAGTTAAGTGGATTAGTGATTTATGCTGGTATTTAATGGTGTTCTGTTCCACTATTTGCCCTCTGGGTACCAGCTTGTTACCAGTCACACTTGTTTGGTTCAGATGATAGAAAAATCTGTTGAGCCATGTCCTTGGGTGATGGAGAGATGCATGGAAAGGTCTGAAATAGAGAGTTAAATGGTGCAGACTGGCTCTCCACAACCTTCCTGTCAGTTGTTTAGCTCTCAAACTAATTGAAGACTGGAGTTATAAAGAAATCTGGGGTCAAATTGTAGGTGGCAAAATAGGAATAAGCAGTCTTATTTCCTTAAAAACACCACCCAAAAAATAACAGTGAAGTTTCCCTGCAATGAAGGCACTTTATATAAGTACCAAGAGTAAATAAGGATCATCTATGTCATGGAAAGCTGCAAAGCTCCAATTAGTGATTCAATCTTATCAAATGAGTAGCACAGAGATTTTAGGAAGTGGATCTGTGCTGTTTGGCTCTGGTTTTAAAACACTGACTTTCCAACATCTCTTTTTTAATGCTTCAAATAGCAAAAACCCTTGTCTTCTTCCACTGGCTTAAAATGTAATGCATCTTTTTCTCCCCTCCACCCCTTTTCTTTCTCCCAGAGTCCAACAACTGTGAATTGCCTCTGTTAACCCCATGCAGCAAGGCTGTGATGAGTCAGGCCTTGAAAGATACTTTCAGTGGTTTCACAAAGGAACAGTGTCGGCTGGGTATCCCAAATAGTAAGTGTTTTGCTATTTATAAGAACCCTTTTTTTCTTTTTTTTTTAATGCTAAAGGGGGAGGCTGAATAGCAGCTCTTTGAAAAGAGAAAGGGTGATGTCAGTAGGAAATACAAGAATGGATCCTATGTGAATCTGGCACAGCTTGACTTGGAAGGCCCAGGCTTGCTGGTGTTAAAAAAGGGTGCATGGAGGGCTCATGTTTTGGCAGCATGAGAGAGAATCAGCTATGCTGAGGACGTCCAAGTGAATGCAGAAGGAAAAGAGAGGACTGTGGGGTTTTTAAATTCAGGAACACATTCATTCTGAATTCGCTGGGAACTAAGTAACTTGTGTAAACAAATTTATTTTTTAAATTCACGGCTCTCTAATGAAGATCATTTGGCAAAGGTCAGGATTTGCCTCTAAATGCTCTAAATGTCCTTTCTGTCTTGCAGATCCCTGGCTGTGGACTGAACAACAAGTTTGCCAGTGGCTTTCATGGGCTACCAATGAGTTTAGCTTGGCAAATGTGAACTTCCACCAGTTTCTTATGAGTGGCCAAGACTTGTGCAACCTGGGCAAGGAGCGTTTCCTGGAACTGGCACCTGACTATGTGGGTGATATTCTGTGGGAACACCTGGAACAGATGATAAAAGGTAGTTAGAGAGCCAGAAACAGCTTTTTGGTTTAGGGCTCTGTTGGCAGAAACAGATATGGGACCCTATCTCAACACCAGTTTCACTATTAAGAGCTTTTATTACATATAAACTGTAAAACTTGGTTACTATTATCTGAACTGTTAATATGTCCTTGGTATGCAAGGCTGAGTACCTATTGTGGTCAGGTTTTATTTGGGAAAAATCACTGAAATAAATGAGCTTAGGATAAGACCACTGTAAATACCTCATTAAAAAAAAACAAAACAGTTAACCAAGAGTTGGACCTTGAAACACACTGCAATTATTGTTGTTTACCAGTTTTATGTTAAAATTCAATTGCTGTGATGGTTTTCAAACCTATTGGAAGTTGGTTGGGTATTTTGGGGTGGTTTCTTTCAAGAGAAAGAATGCAATATTGTGTGAGTAAAATTTTTGTGAGTGTTGATCCCAAAATACTCAAAAGATTCAGAAGCTTTTCATGGCACACAGGTCATATCTTTAAAACTATAACCCCAAATTTCCTTTTTCTCCTCTCCCCAGACAGCCAAGAGAAAACACAGGATCAGTATGTGGAGAACTCTCATCTCACCTCTGTTCCTCACTGGGTCAGCAATAATTCCTTAAGTAAGTATTTTTTAGAAATTGTCATTTTTTTATTTTTTTTTTTACATCTTTCAGTTACTTCTAAGGGTGTCACAGATTCCAGTGTAAAAACAAAAAGCACCAGAATAGTTCCTGTGCTTGAGGAGAACATTTGAGTTCAATTGCTGCAGCCTTCTTTCCTTGTATTGTTTAATTGTCATCTAATTTATATCGGAAATCTTTTGAAGAGCAAAGGCTTGGAGAAAATTAAATTTCCTCTTGGAATGCCAAACCCTCCATCTGTGGAGCAGAATGACCACTCCCATCTGTAGAAAACAGAGGCAAAAACTACCATTTACTGGGAAGCAGCAAGAGTTTTATGTTGAGGCTTTTTAAAGGCTGTGGAAGTGCAGCAGAGCTTTTGGAAGTGTGTGGGATGCAGTGCTGGCTCCCTCAGATTGTGGTAGAATAAAATACAAAAATCAATCAATCTTCAGCTCAACCTGATTATACCACTCAATGGTGAGGGCCTTACTTAAAACCACCTTAAACTTCCCCCTTTTTCCTGTAGCCCTGTTGTTTCCTTGGAGAACAAACAATAGGCATTTGTGGCTGGCAGGTTATGGAGGGAGATTTGCAGAATCTGATTTGGTGTATTTAGTGTATTAGTTTGTTTAAGGGTCTGCAGGGAAAATAATCTAATTCTTTCCTTTCTTGTTTTCAGCTGTTAATGTAGATCAGAACTCCTATGGAATGCAAATGCCTGGATACCCTAAAGCCCTCAGTTATCCCAAACCCAGCCTCCTGACTGACGTCTGTCAGACTTCCACAGCACCGAATCTCCTCAACCCAGAACAAGAGTTTTCATTGTTCCCTAAAGCCCAAGCAGATGCTGTTGGTGTGAACTACTGCACAGTAAACCAGGATTTCCCAAGGAACAACCTGAATTTGCTGATGGATAATTCTGGTGAGTCGTTTTCTTGCATGACAAACGCTGGTCCAGGGCCATGTTCTGAATGTGTTTTGCTCCTTTGCATAATTTATACGTGCAGGGTGGATTGAGAAGGAGGGGAAAAAAACCACCAACAATTCACAATTTTTTATTTTTTTTTTTTATTTTATAAAGGTAAGCTGAGAGAACACGAGTCCAGTGACAGCGGTGCAGAAAGCTATGAAAGCTCAGATTCCATGTTGCAGTCCTGGAACAGCCAATCTTCCCTGGTGGATTTACAGCGTGTGCCATCCTACGAGAGTTTTGAGGATGACTGTAGCCAGTCCTTGTGCCTGAGCAAACCTACAATGTCTTTCAAAGACTATATTCAAGAAAGGAGCGATCCTGTGGAGCAAGGGAAACCAGTTATACCAGCAGCCATCCTGGCTGGCTTCACTGGTA
Organism: Manacus vitellinus; assembly: GCF_001715985.3. Taxonomy (NCBI): domain Eukaryota; kingdom Metazoa; phylum Chordata; class Aves; order Passeriformes; family Pipridae; genus Manacus; species Manacus vitellinus. The sequence goes on from NW_021938835.1 coordinate 350,326, forward strand.
AGTTGTGGAGCAAAATGGTCACTCCTCTTCTTAGGTGACATCAGTATTCTCCATAAGTGTGTGCCATGGGGGTAGAGACCACTAGTCAGGAAGAGTTTCAGTTTTAAATGTCACTAAACAAAGCCTCATGGGATTATCCACCCACAGCAAGAACAGGCAGGTATGTCAGGACACATGAAAAGCAAATACACTTGTTGATCTCTTTGAAAAAGAGGGAAACTGGGACAAAATCTCCCACATTTGGGAATTTCCACTGGTGTTGACTTGCCTGCTAAAGCCTTATTCCCGTAGTCCTTGCTGAAATTGGTTTGTCCTCCAAAACATTTGCCAAGCCAAGGAGTGCTGGACAAGCCCTGGAGCTTGAAATGCAGCTGGTTGGGAGATGGGAGTGAGGGATGAGGGATCCATATGAAAGGGAAAGACCCAGCTTGAGTCAAATCCTGTGTTTCCATGAAAAGGCTGATTTGTTTTAATTTTAACGTGTTTAGCAGGTTTGTACTATAGAGCAAAACCTTAGGTTTCTTTCTGATTTTTAAAAAAAGATAAATCAGAGTAATTACAAGATCTATTCTGTGATATGAGTCTGGTCACATGCACGTGGTTGTGGTGAGAGCTTGCAGAAGTATTAATTATGGTTTCTCCCTCTCTCTGCCAACAGGCAGTGGACCTATACAGCTGTGGCAATTCCTGCTGGAATTACTGACTGACAAGTCCTGTCAGTCATTCATTAGTTGGACAGGAGATGGATGGGAATTTAAACTTGCTGATCCAGATGAGGTATGTGGCCAATTGTGGTGAAGAAAAAGATTTAGGGTCTGAACTGCCACCTGAAATGAAGTATTTTGGGAACTTATAACTTCGGTCATTAAAAATAAATAGGATGCACTTTCATTTTCTGATACTGTTATCACCAGGGAAGTTATGTTATTGAGAGGTGGGATATAAAGTCCACTGAAGTCTTTTTATTAAAAAGAGGGAGGAGGGATAAACAGTTAACTCCAAGGAACTTCATATCATTCACCTCTCAGTTAAAGAGCTGTCCTGTGCTGCTCAGTAGCAAATCAGTGGTGAAATGCTGTTTTCCTGAGGGAGCAGACAATGTGCCAGAGTTCCAGAAGTGTTTGGACAATGCTCTCAGGCACATGGTTGGGTTTTTAGGGTTGTCCTGTGCAGGGCCACAAGTTGGACTTTGATTCTTATGGGATGCTTCCAACTCAAAGATATTCAGTGATTTTTTTTATTTTTTTTTTTTTTTGAGGTTGTCCTGTGCAGGGCCAGGAGTTGTGTATGGATGACCTTTGTGGGACCCTTCCAGTCTGGGGATATTGAGTGATTCTGGGGGTTGTCCCATGCAGAGTTGGCAGTTAGACTTTGATGACCCTTGTGGGACCCTTATAACTTGGGTTATTCAGTGATTTTTGGGGTTGTCCTGTGTAGGGCCAGGAGCTGGACTTCGATGATCCTTGTGGGACCCTTCCAGCTCGGGATATTCAGTGACTCCCCTTAAGAAATTCCTTAAGAGATTTCAGTGAAATCCCTTTAAAATTTGGTCTCCTCAAGCACGTTCTGGCCCATCCACCTCAAACTGGTATCACTTTTCAGTGACATTTGCTATCGACCGCTTCCTCCTGAAGTTGCCGCTGACAATTGTCTTGGAGCATGTTCTCTTGTGGGGTTGGTCACCAGTTCTTCTCCTGAAGTTGCTGATGACAGTTATCTTGGAGCATGTTCTGTTGTGGGGTTGGACATCAATTCTTCTGAAGTTGCTGATGACAATTGTCTCAGAGCATGTTGTGTTGTGGGGTTGGTCACCAGTTCTTCTCCTGAAGTTGCAGTCGGAGCACATTCTGTTGTGGGGTCGGTCACCAATCCCTACCCAAGGCCAGGACACCCAAAGCAAACGAAACGCTCTGAGGAAACGACCTTAATACCTGCGTTTATCAGAAACCCCCGACTCTAACAAACCCTTTTTTTTTGGACTTTCCTTTCAGGTGGCCCGGCGGTGGGGGAGGAGGAAAAACAAGCCCAAGATGAACTACGAGAAGCTGAGCCGGGGCCTGCGCTACTACTACGACAAGAACATCATCCACAAGACGTCGGGCAAGCGCTACGTGTACCGCTTCGTCTGCGACCTCCACAACCTGCTGGGCTACACGGCCGAGGAGCTCCACGCCATGCTGGGCGTCCAGCCCGACACCGAGGACTGAGCCCCCCGCCCGGGGAGAGAGGGGGGGGAAAGACCACCTGGTGTGGGGACTCCGTGTGGGAAGGGAGCCTGTTCTCCCGCCTATGCTCCGGCCGGGACGCCGCTCTTGGGGGAATCGGGACCTCGGCGGGCGCGAGAGCCGGAGGGAGGTTTTGGGCCTCTGGGTGTTGTCGGTCGGCGCAGCCCCCTGGATCTGCGGCGGGGACACGGAAAACGCTCCGGGATGCGGCGTTCCCGCCGCGCCGAAGGCGTTTTTGGCTACTTTAACGCCGCCCTGGAAATAAAGGGGTGGCTTTAAAACCAAAGGTTGGGGGTGTGAGAGAGCAGCGATGCAGCAGGAGTGGTGTTGCTCAGATGTTTTTAAGGCGCCGTCACCGCTTAACGTCTCGCGTCGTGCATCTTTTGTCGCGTTAAGGTTATCGCTGCATCTTTATTTAAAAAACGAAAAGCTAATTTATTTGAAAACGAGCAGCGAGGAGACCGATAGTACTTTTGTTTTAAAGCACGTTTTATTAATATTGTTATTGTTGTTATTACTGCTCCAGGAATGTGCTGCACAGGTACATAAGCACTCCGTGTCCGAAACCAGATGTAGCAACTGTTAACAACAAAAAAAACCCAACAAAACCAACAAAAAAACAACCCACCCTTTAACAGAAAGGGAAGGAAAATCATACCATTTCAATATTGAGTTTATATATATATATATATATATATATTCTGTGATTCCTTTGGAAACTCTAATGTTCCTATTTAACAGATACTGTATAGTGTAAATTAAACTAATTGTATGTGTGGTTTTGAAATAGGACGAATGTAAACTTATCAGATGTGGGGGATTTTTTTCATGTTTGTCTAGGATATACAACCTTCTGCAAATATTTAATTGGCCTGAGAGACAACAGAAGTGCTCAGTATGCATGAATTTGGGGGATGGGGGGAGGGAGGGCTGGCTCAGAGTTTTGCCAAAGCTGGCAATTCTTTGTGCACTTTGGCATTTTTACAGGAAACTAATGTTGTATTCTGGGACATAAAAGGGCCTGTTTGTGGTTTCTTCTATAACTGAAAGTGAAAATATGAATATGGATAAAATTACCTTTTTTTTTTTTCTTTGTAAATGGCATATGTTTTTTCAACTTCTATGCATGTACTTTTAAACAAAAAAAAAAAAATTTATATACGAGCCTTATTTTTTCAGTTCACTTGTCTCTTCTTCCTGCAGTTTATTCTGTATGATTAAAATATGAATTCTATTTTTGGAAATAACTGTGACTCCTTTTCAAAGATCAGGAGGGTTTTATGTAGCAGCTATTTTTACTGCAAAAAAAAAAAAAAAGGAAAAAAAATCACTGGAAAAACGTACTTTGTAAGAAAGCTTTATTTTTTATCTGAGCTTGATGTACATTTAAATGTTGTTGTACAGTGTGAGAGGTTTAAAAATATGAGTCTTCATTAAAACCTCTTGAAAAGAAAATGGTGTGTGTGCTTTTCCATTTGAAAAGTTTCAAGGGAGTTCCTTTCTTTATTTTTTGCTGGTTCAACCCTTGTTCACCTAAAACCTCTGCAGGATGAAAAAAATAACCCGAAAAACCCCAAACCAGTCAGAATTTAAGGTTATTGGAGAAAATACTGCAAGAGTGAATAGGCTGGTGGGCTTGAGCCAAGCTAAATGTGTGCAACCACTCTGTGTTTAGATATAAATTCAAGTTAACACCTTTGTGTTGTGCCTCTGAAGGAAAAATACCAGTTCTGGGGTGTGAATCTGAGTGTAAAGTGATGGGTGAATATATGGAAAAACAGAGGTGTTAAGATACTTCAGCTTAAACTGTTCCTGTCTTGTACAAAGGAAGCCAGCTGTCTTTATCTCATACTCTTCTCCACCCTCCACAAAAGTAGGAAATATGGACACATTTGTGCATATTTAAAAAGTTAAAAATGCAATTACTAAATGATTCCTCTGGGCCTCTTGATCCTTCAGTCTACCAAACTTGCCTTGCCCTGATGTTGCTTTCAGCACAGTCACTCTGGTGTGGCAGCATGTTAAAAACCATGGGTTTGGGAGTTTTTTTTTTAGGAATGTGCCTTTCTAAGTGGAAGGAGATGAAAGGGTGGGCACGTGTCTTGTAGCATGGCCCTGGTTCTGAGCAGCTGCAGGCACTTCTTCAGCCTTGCTTTTCCTTGTCCCTGTGAAGGAAAAGAATCACAAAATGGTTTGAATTAGAA
>NW_021938835.1:354890-356751 GCF_001715985.3 Manacus vitellinus
GGCCTTGGACACTTCCAGGGATCCAGGGGCAGCCACAGCTTCTCTGGGCAACCTGTGCCAGGGCCTCCCCACCCTCACAGGGAAGGATTTCTTCCTAATATTCAGTCAAACCCTGCTACATAGTACCTGTGATCCTGATAAGGGGAGACAGTTATTTTGCAGGAAAATAACATGTGGGCTGTCATGAAGAATGTGTTTGGGTTTTTTTTTTAACCTGGGTGTCTTTCTCACACTGTGCCTACAAAGCACTGATGGTCCTCTCAATCTGTACGAGTTCCATTTGCGATCTCTTTTCCCTGAACACAGAACTGTTTCTTCATTCAGCCTGAAAGCTAAATGACACCCCTGGAGGTGTCCAAGGAAGGACTGGACCTGGCACTCAGTGCTCTGGGCTGGGGGACAAGGTGGGGATGGGGCGCAGGGTGGACTCCATGATCTTGGAGGGCTTTTCCAACCTGAATGATTCTATGATTCCAGTCTATGAAACCCTGGTCTGCTGCCTGAATTGGGTCCATGCAGCAGTTCAAGTTGTAACCCAGTGTGACCCAGAAGACAATTATTAAAGGATATTTTGTCCCACAGAGAGCACAGCTCTGTTTTCTCAGCCACCCAGCATCAAAGAGGCTGTTGAAAGCAGTCTGGCTAAATTCTTCACCTTCTCCAGGACATGCCTCCCTGCCCTTCCAGCTGCCAGCTTTCCTCATGAGACAGCAGTCAAAATAAAGTCTTGCACTTGGCACCTCCCCACAGTTGGCACGTCACCTCTAATAACAAACTTTGTCTTCAAAGTCTTCTTTTTCCTTTAAAAAAAAAAAAAAAAAAAGAGAAAAAAGTAGAATCCCATCCTAAAGAAAAGAACACCTCTGGGTTGGGAAATCTGTGACCCACAAATGCTCCATGTCCAGGAGGCTTTTCTGGGAAACATTTATGTGCTGCACCCTGTTCTCATACTCACCTCAGGTCTCAGCTCTCAGCCAAGTCAGGTGCAGGTGAGGACCAGGAGAAAGGAGCAGAGCATGGATCAATTATCCCATATTTTATCTCCACCAGTGGGAGGAGGATTGAGTAAACCTGGCCACCCTCTGTTGGTCCATTCCCATGGAAACCCCCCACCCTTTCATGGGGAATCCTGCCCGTTTCTTTTACTACTGACTTAAGGACTTCTTATCTTGTCCAACCTACAAGGAAGGAGCCCCCTGGCCACTCTCTGCTCTCTATTCCTCAAGCACTGGAGAGCAGCACCTCACCCAGGGTCTGAGGTGAGGGCACACCAAGGTTTTGCTCAGCAGCAAGACAAAGATTTCTTCTCAATACCCTTCCTCATGGCACATTCTGGGGTTTTTTTGGCTTTTTGGCACATTGAGCTGATGATTTCAGAGAGCTGTCAGTGATCCACTTTCTAGTATCTCCCATTTCCAAGTGTAGCATCTCATACACCCAGGTTCCAGGTTGGGTTATTCTTTCTTGGGTGTGTTTCTCTAAATTAACCTCCACTGATGCTCACCTGCCACTTTTTTGTCATCTCACACAGTGTTTTGAGGTTCCTCCTGGAGCTCCTCACCAGCACTGTGGCATTTGCAGCATCATCTGCAAACCTGGAGGTTTCACAGTCCCCTCAGGGATTTCTGACCCTGGTGGCTGATAATGTGCCAAGGACCAAGAGGCTGATGCAGGATTCAGCCCTTCCTCTGGTTCCAGTTTCCAGCTCTTCCACAGGTTTCTGGCTGGCCCCAGGTAAGGCACTTCAAGATGGATCCTCTGCTGCTCTTCTAGTGTCTATAAATGACTAAAATGAAAGGAGAAAGAGAGAGAGAAAGGAAGGAAGGAAGGAAGGAAGGAAGGAAGGGAGGAGGGAAGAAAG
>NW_021938835.1:357189-482819 GCF_001715985.3 Manacus vitellinus
TCTTGTGCAGTGGGACAACATCTGGCAACGAACCAGACCAGCAGCAGTCGTACAATATGGAAACACAGCATCTGTCCCAGAGAAAGTGCTTTATAAATGCCAACCAGACACTGGATCTTCTTGTAGTTTTTGCTCAAAAAGCCTCTTGTAACCGAAAGGGAAGCAAGAACTAAAAACCAGTGTCCGAGTTCACATGGCCAGATCTCGGTTGTCGCAGTTTATCTTGTGTCTCGTGTTTCTCTTCTGCTCTGTGTGGAGTTGAACCCTCTGTGTTCACACCACCATGTGACTGCAGCAGGGTTCATATGCCAGCCACATGAATGCTCCAAAGGCTAAAGGGGGAATAAAAGGTGTCCCTGTAACCAAGAAGAACAGAAAAATTCAGTCAGGAGCTCACAGTCTCTGGGAAAGATCTCCAGGATCTCATGTGCAGTGTGTGCCATGTGATGTGCAGTGTGAAGCCATACAATAAGGCAAGTTATTAAAAATAATTAGAATAGGTTGGCCAATGGCAGCTTGATTTGCTCTGTGCAAATTGAGATTTTCAAGTGGTAACTCTTGGTTATGAATAAGAGAGTTTTAAGATAATTCTGTGGGCTGGGAAAGAAGCATCAGAACCCACCATTTTCTTCCTTCTGCCTCTACTTCTCCTGGCAGTTATGATGAACTCAACAAAATATAATGATTAACCAGTATGAGAAGTGTAATGAAACATCTGCACATGCTTTTCCTTTCTGGGAAAACCAGGGCTGGGCTCATCCCCCTGAGGAATGGCCAAGGGGGACAGGGGTGGAGCAGCAGCTCCTGGCCTGCTCCGTGTACAACTCCCTCACCATGGTGGTGTCCAGGGTGGGATTGCTCTGCCACAGGAGGGTTTCCAGCACCCATCTCACACCTTGACTATCTGAGTGAAGTGCAAGAAAGAAGGAAAGTGTTTCCCATGAAATGCTTGCAGGTTAAAACTCAGTCTTAAGTGCAGTGACTGTAATTCCTCCTCTCCTTCAGCTGGGTGTTTGAACCTGGGTTAGTGGAAGGTGTCCCTGCCCATGGCAGGGGGGGTGGAACTACATGATCTTTAAGGTCCCTTCCTACCCAAATCATTGCATGATTTTATGATTATTAAGCTAAAGAAACCTGTTTCTACTCGGCTGCCTCTCTTTGACCTGATGTATCTTGAACCAAACTTCTTTTTCCTTTTCTAATTTTCTTTCTTTTTATTTTTTTTTTCCCCTGACAGAAGGCAAAGAACAATCTGGCAGATGCAGTTCTCCCATGTAGCTCCCTCCCATTCACAGGGAGCTTTCTTTCCCTCACAGGTTGCTTTTTGCCCTGCAAAATTTCTTCCAAAAGAAATATCATTCCTCCTACGTGCCTTTGAACAGACCTGTTTGTTTGTTTTTCCCCATCTTGAATGCCAGCCCCTGGGAGATGCCAAGAACACAAGTCTCCTCCTGAAGTCAGGACTGAGTCCCAAACCCCCTTCTCCCATGTTTCCCACCCTGCAGCTCGAGCCAGTGGGGACAGTCTCTGTCTAAGGATGAACTGGTTGGGAACAGTGTCCCCAATGTCCCCTGCATAAGGCTCCTTTTCTTCCTCATCAGGAGTCTGCTGCCTTCCCAACTTCTTTTTTCCTTCTCTTTTAAACAAATATAACTATTGTTATTTGTGCAGGGAAAATTCCACTTTCTTCTAGAGGGGCTTTGCCAGGATCCAAAGGCTTGGGATGCATCTTTTCCACAGGCAGTGCCTTCCAGGATTCACAGATCCCTTCTCCTCTCTTCCATGAGCATGGACACTTTTCATCACACAGAGTTGAGCAATCTCTAAAATCCCCAGCTACAGCCCAGTGCTGTGACTGAGTCCTCATCCCGTGACTGAGAGGGAAGGAAAGGGAAGGAGATTCCTGCTAGGAAGGAGCCCCAGTGAAGCCAGTCCCCGCTGCTCTTCCCAGCCTTGAGCAGCTCCAGCCTTGAGCTCATAAATTTCCCATGGAGGTCTTCACCCATGCTATTTGGTTTGCTGCTCAGTCACAGCCACCACACTTCTCCAGGGTGCTCAGTCCCCAGTGGTGGTCTTGCTGGATGTTTTCCAAACCTTGAAGGCTACAGTCCCAAACTGCAGGTTGGGACTCTGTTCTGTATCCTGGTCTGGGGCCTCCAACACAAGGAAAGATGTGGTCCTGTTGGAACGAGTCCAGAGGAGGCCACTGAGTTGATCCCAGGGCTGGAGCATCTCTGCTGTGGAGGCAGGCTGGGAGAGCTGGAGGTGTTCAGCCTGGAGAAGAGAAGGCTCCAGGAAAATCTGAGAGCACCCAAAGGGGCTACAAGAAGGCTGGAGAGGGGCTTTTCACAAGGGCATGGGGTGATAGGACAAGGGGAAATTACCTTAAACTGAAGGAGGGCAGGGTTAGACTAGATATTAGGAAAAAGTCTTCCCTCTGAGGGTGGTGAGGCCCAGGCACAGGTTGCCCAGAGAAGCTGTGGCTGCCCCTGGATCCCTGGAAGTGTCCAAGGCCAGGCTGGTAACCTGGTCTAGTGGAAGGTGTCCCTGCCCATGACAGGGGTTTGGAACTAGATGATTTTTAAGGTCCCTTCCAACCCACAGCATGCTGTGGTTCTATGAAATGACCCTTGTCAGTGTTAACTCCGGGGCTTGGGCAACTCTGACCATCATCATGTGACTCTACCCAGGCCAGCCCTGTGCAGTGACTCACTCCAAAAAAACCCCATCAGTGGACAGACCACAGAGGTCCATATATGCTCCATCTTCCCATCCTTAAACGAACAAACCTTTCCACTGGTTAAAGGAAGGAGATATTTGCCAGAAGCAGGAGTGCTGGTGGTGCTGCCAACTCTCTGCAGAGCCCAGCAACCGGAAAAGCCAGCCCAGAACGGCCTCCCAGGGCAAAGCTTTCACTGCAGAGATGTTCATGTTTTATTACATCCATTTTTCTCCGAGAAGTATTGAAATGCTCTCACTATCTGAAGGGAGGGGGAAATAAAGCACAGGAGGTGCCTAGCTATCCCTGAGCAACCTATCAAATAAAACAATAAACTGTTAGCAGGCAGAATGGCTTTAAAAGGACCCACAGCAGTTTCAGGCCGTCAGGGGAAGGATAGGAAGGGAAATGATTCTGAAAATTATTAGTAGTACCTTAACAGCAGCCCCTTAATATCTCCCACTGTGTCCCCCATCACTAGCACAGCCGAGCTGCTGCTCCATGCCAATTACTGTCCCTGCATTCCCTCTGCTTGGGAGGGATTTGCAGAGGAGATCTGGGTGAGATTCTGCTGCTCTTGCAGGTCTCTGCTGCAGCAGCAGAGGTGAGGTTGGGTGGAAGCTCCCCCAGCTCTTTCTGTCAGGGGCTCCCCAGAAATAGAGCTCAAATGAGGCTCAGAAAAGGAACTGGCCACTGCAGCTGCATTCCTGCAGTTTCTTCACTGCAGGGACTGGCTTCTCCCTAATGAAGTTGCAGGGGATCAGCAGGAGCCATTTATGACACCTGCCCAACCCAAACCCTCTAGGGTTTGTCCAGTTTTGGTTTTACAGCCTCTTTCCCCCTTTCTCACCTTACAGCAATGCCTAGTTCCCATCACCAGCTTTGCCTCCTTATCCATCTCATGTCACCTCTAAGTTGGCCTTGCTTGCAGCAGGGAGTGGCACTGGAGATCCCAGCCAGCCTCACTTATTGTATGTCTCAGTCTTTTGTTCATAAAGGCCCAACTCATCCTTCCCTCTGACACCCTGGAAGTGTCCAAGGCCAGGCTGGATGGGGCTCTGAGCAACCTGGGCTAGTGGAAGGTGTCCCTGCCCATGGCAGGGAGTTGGAACTGGATGATCTTTAATGTCCCTTCCAACCCAAACCATCCAATGATTCCATGATTCTCTCACCCCAGGGTCATGGCACAGCAACAAGGACAGATGTTGGCAGTGGCCACCCATCTTCTGACATTGCCTTCACCCAACTGCACTAGGGAAGTTTGCTGTTCTGAGACAGCAAGTCCATCAGAGCTGTGCCTTGGCACCTCCTCAGTGGGAAGGAAATGCTGACCCAGATGACTCACAGAGGGTCCTGTGAGGCCTGGAATGGCACTGGGAGCTGTACCAGCTGTGGGGCTGCTGATCTGGAACTGTGTCTGCAAGGCAGGAGAGGACCAGCACTAAAGTCAGAATGAGGGGTCTGCACAGATAGATGAGTCTGAAGGGAACTTACAGCAAAGATGGAGCAGACCATTTAAGAGCCTGGAGTGACAGGACAAGGGGGAATGGCTTCAAACTGAAAAACAGCAGGGTTAGATCAGAGATTAGGAAAAAAATTCTCTACTGTGGGGGTGGTGAGACCCTGCACAGGTTGCCCAGAGAAGCTGTGGTTGCCCCTGGATCCATGGAAATGTCCAAGGATGGGTTGAATATGTCTTGGAGCAACCTGGGCTGGTGGAAGGTGTCCCTGCCCATGGCAGGGGGTGGGACTGGCTGATGGAGCAGGTCCAGAGAAGAGCAACAAGGCTGGGGAAGGGACTGGAGCACAAGTGCTGTGAGGAGAGGCTGAGGGAGCTGGGGGGGCTCAGCCTGGAGAAGAGGAGGCTCAGGGGAGACCTCCTCACTCTCTGCAGCTCCCTGACAGGAGGGGGGAGCCAGGTGGGGGTTGGTCTCTTTTCCCAGGCAGAGATCAGTAAGACAAGAGGGCTGGGTCTTAAGCTCTTCCAGGGGAGGATAGGTTGGATATTAGGAAGAAATTCCTTACAGGAAGGGTAATCAGGTATTGGAATGGGCTGCCCAGGAAAGTGGTGGATTCTCTGTCCCTGGAGGTTTTTAAGATAAGACTGGATGTGGCATCAGTGCCATGGGCTGGGAACAGCAGTGGTGTTGGATCAAGAGTTGGACTTGATGACCTCTGAGGTCCCTTCCAACCCAGCTGATTCTGTGATTCTATGATTCTGTGAGTCTATGATCTTTAAGGTCCCTCCCAACCCAAACTATTCTATTGATTCTGTGAGTCTCAAATTGCTCTTTGCTTTGGTTTTATGTCACCAGGTAGCCCAGACTCCCCCATCCAGCCTGTTGAGGATCTGCAAACCCCCAAACAAGGCAGGGAAAAGGGGGAACGTGGCTTCTGCCTCACCACTGCAGCCCAGCAAACACTTTCCCTGCCCTCGTCTCCACCACTTGACTTCTCATTTCCCACAATGTTTTTTTATTCCCACTTCTGGACAACATGGAAAGGGCCAGGAATGTGAGTGGAAAGCAGGTCATGATCCTCATTGTTCCTTGTTCCTGTGTGTGGGCGGCAAGAGAAATGAGGGAGCTGCTTCTCAGCAGCCCCTTTGGCCTGGCTATAAATCAGAGCAGCTCCAGTGGCACCATCCAGGAAACACCCAGGGCACGTTATCATTCCCAGCTCCCTCCTGCCCTTCCTGGCAAGCTGGTGCAGGAGAAGAGGGGGCAGGCTTTGCTTTCAGCTGCTCCATCATCCCAGAGCTCTCCCAGGACCATGCAAAGCCACGTTCATGGGTCTGTCTGCAGGGAGGGGAACAGTCAGCATGTAAAACAAGGCTTAGATATCAAGTGGGACTTGCACTCTGGAGTAACTCTGCTCCCAGAACGGCTTAAATGACTCCAGGGGAAGGCACAGAGGACTGTTGCTCTTCTGATTCATTTTCCCGCATAGAGAACTGCAAAGATAAAACAGTTCCAGCTTTCCTCTCATCCCCAGAACAGGAGAACAACATGAAAAGGCACATGAGGTGTCCCTGTAGATACTTTGCCCTGTTCTGCCTCTGTGGGACACACGAGGTTTTGGCTGTGGATGGGACAACCCTCGGCACGGCTCCCTTTGCTCTCAGGGCTGGCCGTGAAGCCACCACCCGTTGCAGGAGGAGAAGGGCAGTGCTGGTCAGCTCTGCCTGCAAAAATTAAATAGAGGAACTGAAAGCTGCAGCAGGATGAAGTCATGGGTGACAGCTCTGCGAACACAGAGTTCTCCACCGAGTTAGGAAACGCCAGCAGAGCTGCTGGAAGGAGGTTCAGCGTTGCGGCACGGACTCGACGTCGCTGCTTTACTATTAAAAACCAGGGAGGTTTGCAACATGCAACCACATTTGCAAAATGTGGGAGAAGATTACATCACTCTATGTGTAAATGCCCCTGCTATTTTGGCTTTGGCAGGTTCCTGCATGGCAGGAACAAGTGCTCAGCTCTTGAGCAACCATGTGTGTCAGCACACAGAAAACCTTGCTGGGGGTTCTACAGTGGCACGAGTACTTATAACTTTTTGAAGGTTTTTAATCACTTTAAGGTTACTTTCTTCTTACCTGCAGTGTCAGGCTCTGAATTTTAGGGTTTTTTTAATGCAACCTGGCTAGCACTCTCAGGGAAGATGCTTTGATAGCTGGACACCTTCCTTGGTTAAATATTTATCTGGCAGAAAATGTATGTACAAGTCGGTTGAGATGATTCAGATCTGAGCCAGACTTGTCTCTGTTTCAGCTGGGGAAAAAAAACCAACAACAACAATAAAAAAAAACATGTAGGGGGCATATTTGCAGTCTTATGTTTCAGAATGTTCTACTGAAAGATCTGCTTTTTCATTTCAGTATTTCTGTCCCTCCCTGGTTTGGCCTGAAACGAGAACTGAAAACAAGAACATCACATACTTTATGAATGAAAGGTTTTATCAAAAGGAAACTGCGTATTTGGGGGGTGGGGGAAAACCATCAAAACAAACAAACAAACAAGTTTTAATTCTGGCATTTTAAACAAAGAATGTTTGATATTTATCACCCTTTCATTAGAATGGCTTAGGAGTACATGAAAACCAAGATAAGGTGGTTTAGATATTTTCCTTGCTGGAGATGTGGTGTTTGTGCTTGCAAGATACAAAGCACTTTGAATCTTACATTTTAATATGATATTTATGCAGAAAAAAAAAATCCTACTTGCATCATCATGTCTTCAGCTCTAATGTAAATTATCTTTCATATTAGTGGAAAAGGCAAATTAAACCAAGGCAGTGCAGCTCAACCCATGGAAGTCCTGATATCTGTTCCTTGGCTCTGTCCATCCTTCTCCTCTCTCATGATGCAGCATCAGTCATTATTACAGGTTCCAAGTCTGGACAAGGCCTGAATTTCTATGGAGAAAGACAAACAAACACTGAAAAACCTCATTTAGGGAAGTAGTCTGTTCTTTGGTTGCTTGCTTATTTAAAAAGGAAACAAGCAACTGTGTACAATCCACAAGATCTCAACAGGTAGCAGGAGGACTTTAATTGGGTTTTCTTCTTAGGTCTGCAGAGTGCTAAATCTGGTTTTTAGCTTTGTGAGTCAGGTTTGTGATTATTTTATAACTGTTGTTTTCCTATTTGCATCTTCAGGTGGAATCATGAAGAAATCCAATTATTATCCATGACTCCAATCCCAATACACAAAGCATTACCAACAGGATTTTTTTTTGGATTTGGATCCAAAGACAAGGGTAGATTCACAGTTGTGAATATTTGAAGTATTTTCCAGGTTTGGAAAGTTTTGAAAACATCCCATTCCTGAAATGAAACACGTTGTGATGAAACACAATAAATTCTCAGAAATATTGTAAAAATAATATTTGAGCCTCGAAACCAGACTTCTGGGCATGGCAGAAGAGACCATCTCAGAGAGTGCACAAAGCTCTAAGACAAACTGGCTTTTCCCTGGGATATAGCCACGTGGATCTCCAAAATTTGTCCCTAAGGAAGGTCCTGTGGGCATCAGGAAATCTGTTCCTGAGTTCACGCCACACCAACCATGGCACAGCAGAAGGACATAACCTATGAAATCTGTTCCTGCTAATTTAGAAACAGAGGTGTCCCTCTCCAGGTTCTCCCTGAAGCCCCTTTTCTCACATAAAAACCTGCCTTTGGATTCTCAAAGCAACAGAATCATTTAATGTTGGAAAACACCTCCAAGATCACCAAGACAACCTCTGACTGATCCCCACCTTGTCCCCCCGCCCAGAGCACTGAGTGCCATGTCCAGTCCTTCCTTGGACACCTCCAGGGATGGGAACTCCACCACCTCCCTGGGCAGCCCCTTCCAATGCCTGACCACCCTTTCCAGGAAGAAATTCTTCCTGGAATTTCTCTCTCAGGAGGTAAAAAAGCCTGATGTGGAAAACTCAGTCTCGTGTAATATTTCTGAGAGCTGATAATCATCAAGGAGGGTAACAGAGAGGACAGAACACTGATACAGAGACAGCTGGGAAGTTGGACATCATAAACTGTGCATTTTGAGACAATTTTGTGTAAAACTACAAAGCCTGTGGAAAAAAAATGGGATGGGGAAAAAGAAACTTTGACCATGAGGATGTTTCTTTCTAGCACCGTTGTGCATAATCCCAGAATCATAGAATGGCCAGGGTTGGAAAGGATCTTAAAGATTATCTTGTTCCAACCCATGCCATGGGCAGGGACACCTTCCACTAGCCCAGGTTGCTCCAAGCCCAGTCCAACCTGGCCTTGGACACTTCCAGGGATCCAGGGGCAGCCAAAGGTCTTCTGGGCAACCTGTGCCAGGGCCTCCCCACCCTCATAGGGAAGAATTTTTTTAACTAATATTTACTCTAACCCTGCCCTCTGTCAGTTTGAAGCCATTCCCCCTTGTCCTGTCACTCCAGGCCCTCCTAAATAGTCTCTCTTCATCTTTCCTGTCAGCTCCTTCAGGTCTTGGAAGGCCACAATCAGGTCACCCCAAAGCTTTTCTTCTCCATGTTGAACTGCAGCCTGTCTCCAGCTTTTCCTCATCACCTTCTTCCATACCTCACTTATTGTGAGCACAGGATGAACACATAAATGTTCTTTTTCTTTTCTACACCTCATGTCCTCCTATAAGGCTTTTCCTCACTGTGTCACCTGCCAAAAAACTGGGGAAAAGCCCAGCTCCTGTCATGTCCTGAGTGCTACAGTGACACATCTCCTGCCACATCTCCTCGGTTTGTCCTTGGGCACAGTCAGCATTTGTACAGCACGAGGCACAACAGTGTCCCAGGTTCCCTCTGGTTCCTTGAGTGCACCAACTGTGTCTGAAGGGGAGACAGTTTGGAGAATCCTTCTGATCTTGTGAGTCCTGAGTTCAAGAACTCAAACTAGATTTCTTTAAAAAAAAAAAACCAAAAACAAAACCAAAAAACCAACAAAATAAAATTAAAAAAATAAAAAAGGCAGAGCCATGTGCTAAAAAATGCACGTCTAGAAAATGCAACTTCGATGTCACAGTAGCTGATGAAGATTCAGTAAAACTCAGTGTCTAAAAATCAAAGCCAGATATGAGTGTGCGATGGAAAATAAACACCTTTTTCGTAGCGGAGGGAGTTAACCACTGGAAACAATATTTCGGGTTGTGTGCCGTGTTCTTCACCTCTAGAAATGCCATCATCAGGACAGGAAGGGGGTTTTTTTCAGCTGATGTGCTCGGGTTCAGATGAGAATCAGTTCAAGGAAAACTCAGTTCGAGGAAATCCAAGAGATGACGTGCAAGGTCCGAGATCAGACTCTGTGATCAGGTTGTGTTCTCTCCGAGCAGGAAAGGTCCCCAGCCAGCACTGGGACTGTCTCTAAGCTTTGGCCTTTTACGGAGTGACAGTGACACAACCTCCAGCCCTTCAACAGGAACTTGTGCTTAGGGAGCAACGCCACAGAAAGTGAGGGAGAAACACCTCCTCACCTTTTCTTTTGCTGGTCTCCCCCAGCTTCTCTGATTCCCCTGAATTCTCCTTGCTTTGCTCACCCAAAGGAGGCTTCAGCTTGGCAAGCAATTTAATGGAGCTTTATTTGTGCAAATGCCTGGAAAGACCTTCTATAAACTGTTCTTACCAAACACTCAGCAGCCTCTCCGTGTTGCTCAAGACCCTTTGACAGGTCGTTAAAGAGACATCGGCTGCTTAATCCTCATTCTTTCCATGCTCTGAAAAACAAAGACGTTCCAAGAAAAGGGACAGGTTTTTGTTTTCTGGAAGTTGTTGTGCTCTTCGGTTTCCTGTTGAGTTTCCTGGCGGTCTCACCCTTATTAGGTGCGATTTTGAGGCTGTGTAAACGTGCCTGCAGCATCGCATTTCTGTGTTTGGGGTGTGTATCACACAGCTCTGACTAGAGCAGAACCACTGGGAAGGGCAGTGCTCCTGACACCGTGTCAGTGTGGGACCACTCGTGAATTAGCTCATCTCCCACGCCCTGTGGTGGAGAGGGACAGCCAGACACCAGGAACCTGCTGTAGGACCAGGCTCTGGTCCTCTGGTCCCTCTGTTTAGGACACTTACTATACACCCAGCAGTTCATTGTGGAAAAAATTCCAAGTGGGATAATGTAAATCACTGGTTATAAACCAAAATCAGGCTCCCAATACCTCTGGCAGTCAAAGTCAGCACTAAGTGCTGATGCAAAGAAGCAGCTGGTTGTGTTTGGTCACAGCGTGTTTCATTTCAGGAATGGGATGTTTTCAAAGCTTTCCAAACCTGGAAAACTCTTCCAATATTCAAATTGTGAATCTACCCTTTGCTTTTGGGTCTAAATCCAGAAAATCTTCCTGTTGGTAATGCTTTGTGGATTGGGATTGGAGTCATGGATAATAGTTGGATTTCTTTATGATTCCACCTGAAGTTGCAAATAGGAAAACAACAGTAATAAAATAATCACAAACCTGACTCACAAAACCAAAAAGCAGGTTTAGCACTCTGCAGACCTAAGAAGAAAACCCAGTTAAAGTCCTCCTGCTATCTATTGGAGCAGCAGCAGGCAGGTATCCCTGGGAGTTGCTGTGTAAGCAGTGGAGTTGCCAAGGGACAAAACTGCTCCAGGGGATGCTGATGTGTGGAAACCCCCTTCTCCAGCCCCCCATATCACCCCTGTGAGTTTACTCACCCTCCAGATGCTCAGGGAATTTGAGCTGTGAGGAGCAGGCAGCTTGCCCAGTCCAGACACTGAGTATCTGCACCACTGACCAACTCAAGAGCAGCCTCACCTGAACAGGCAATAGGAAGACAATTAAGATATCTAATCACAGATCAACCCATCCTTTTTTTTTTTTTTTCTGACAGTGAGGAGGAGAAATACCAGCAAAGGTGGCACTCCCAGGTGGGCACAGTTGCACATTCCTTCTGCTTGGGTCCACGAGAAGCCATCACACACATGCACAAGTGCTCTTTGGTTTCATTCTTGCATCAGTTTTCCAAGCCTGGGGCAGCAAAACAAACAGCAGGAGCATCTGTGCTGCACTTAGAATCCAAACCATAAGCCAGAAGGGTGCTGGATAGTTTCTGTCACAAGATTGAAGGGTGCAGCAAGGTAATAGGATTCCGTGTCCCGTAAAAATCTGCTTTTCTCAGAAATGAGCCGTGTGTGTGTCGACATCTCTCTCTTTGAAACAGGCACAGGCAGCCACTGTGATTTGTCACTCACAGACCCCCGTGGGCCAGGGATTCGAAAGGCTGACAAATCCTTCCTGATAAGGGGATAAATGATAATCAGCTGTCGTTGTGAAGATTGGACACACATTTTTTGCAGATGCATCTATTGGGGCAACACAGGACGCACGGCACGAGCTCCTCCAGTGGCAAAGTCAACACAAAATGGAAGAGAGGACAAGGAAATAAAAAAAGCAGCTTGTGGATTGCATGGTCCGTTTCATCCCAGTTAAGGATCACGAATCAAAGGAATTACAAAGTCACAAACACTTCAGACAAAGCAAAGTGAAGCAAAGGCAGGTTTCCCCGTTGCACTGAATCTCGTTTCAGAGCTTTGTCACTGGAAAATGCTGCCACTGGTTGAGGGGGACACTTCTGTGCCCTTCTCGTGGCTGCAGATCTGAGTTGTCCAGCACAAGGAACCGGACTGAAATAGTGCTGAAGACAAACAACGGGTCATTTCAAGCCCTGTGAGTTAAAACATTGTGAAACGGGAGTATTTCACTGTGAAATAACGGGCACAGAAGCTGGGCCATAAATGGGATGTCTCAAGGAAAGTTATCTCTCATAAATTATTTGAATGAACTTCTAGTGTGTCAAGAGGGAAACACCCCAAACCATGTAACAACTCTTTAGGAAACAAACCTTTTTCCTGTCCCCATGTCCCTCAGGAGGAGTATTAATCTGCTTTTACACCCACAGGGCACGCTGTTTAACCTGTGGAGGATTATGGTGGCTCTCTTTGTCTGGCTCCCTTCTCACTGTGATAGCTGACAATAAAGAAAACCCTTCACACAAGGGACTTTTCTTTGAACCCTGCCCTCAGGTGAAACTAGGCTGTGACTCACCTCTCAGGTAGCCAGCCTAGGTGGAAGCCAAGAATAACCTGAGATGTCAACCAGTGACCAGAAAGCAAGGTCATAAAAATATCAGAAACACTTTTGTCCTTGAAATTAAACTAAAAATCTCCCAAACTTTTCAGAATCGATACCTGTGAGGCCACTTCCCAAAAGGATCCCTGACACAAACAAGTCCTGCTTTAGATAGTGCCAGGTTGGAGTCCAGCCCAGCTGGATTAGCCTCCCTGCCCCTGGAAGAGCTGCTTCCACTCTCTTCCAAGCACCTCTGAGAGGCCTTTCATGGGCACAGTGGAGGACAAAGCTGAAATTCTTCCAAAACTGCTTAAGAGAAGAACTACTCAATCAAGAAAAATCATTAACAAATGTCAAGCTGTGGGGAGTGCAGGGCAAGGGGGAAAGCAACAATAAGACCTAATGCTTTTATGGTTTTTTTCTGCATGCAATTTGCTTGAATTGATGTTACTGGGAGTTGCTTCCATGGAGTGAGACGTGACCTTACGGTCAGAAATGCATGATTTTAGGAAGTTAATCTTACATAGCTCCAAAAAATATCTGTAAAACTGATGAAGTCTAAAAAAAAAAAAAAAAAAGAGGCAGACTCATTTCTTCTGCAACCTTCAGTTCATTGTAATTCCACAGACCCAAGCAGAAGTGAGGAGAAATGTTCCTACATTTAGTGAATTCTGTTGACATGTGAGTTAGGGGTAAAATGTGCAGTTTAGCTGCAGAAGTTCACTGTAGATATGATACCAAGCTATTAAGGGGCAGAGTTGAATTTCAGGTCAGGACATCCTATTTATGCTTTTGATTAACTTCTGTTTTGTTTATCATGTGATGCCCATTAAACCGTTTGGTTTGCTGACTGAAGCAGGGTTTTCATCTGAGTCCTTCCAGCAGTTTTGCCATAAAGCTATTTAGTAAAACCCCTGACTTTCCCAGTTGAATTATCCTGATGCCAAGAAATCCAGAAAACAGTCCAGGGACAGATTTCCAAGCGTTTCATCTCCGGGTTGCCAGCGGGAACGTATGACTTGAGCTCCACGGAGTGCCTGGTATATGCTCTCTTGCTACCATTTCAAATAACATCGCCTAGAAACAATAATAAACTCGACTTAGAAACACTTCAGGGTTGGAAAGAAGCCGTCCCAGTACTCCTGCTCACAGAAGTCTTTGGATCTCAGTGTTTTGATGGAGCAGAAGCACATCGTTCCCAGCCTAAATTAAAGCAAGGAAACTTTGTGCGCGCTCATTCCTGTGCCCACGCTACTTCCCTTCAGTCCTTTATTCCCCGCGGGAACAAGGAGAGTACGTGCCGCTGTCTGCACCGAATTGTGCTCTCTTAGAGACGCGCAGAGCCAAACGGGTCCTTTTTTTTTTTTTGTGACCTCGGGGTTCATGATTATGCAGCAGGATGATGGAGGAGTAAATCAGAAGCACATTCCTTGGGAGTCTCTTTTGCACTCATTCAACAAATACATCACGGAGATAAGCTCCCGGGGGAAATACTGGATGTGGGGAAGCGGCTAACACAGAGCAGCAACTCTTTTTTTTTTCTTTTTCTTTTTTTTGGCAGGGACCGGGGGAAATGCGTTCTTTCGTCAGGGAGCTCCGGCGACGCCAATTACTCGCACTGCACCTCACCCCACAAAGATACGTGTTAGCAACAGCTTGTCTTTCGCACAAACTTCGTGAACTCCGGGTGTTTTCGGCTTTTCAGGTGGAAATGCGCCGTTCAGCCACGGGGAGGTTTCGTGATGCGATGGCGCTGCCGCGTTGGCAGCAGCCCAGGCAGCACCGGGGCCCTGCAAACAGTCGCACCGGGTAAATGCCTGTGGAAAACTGGCTTAAACTCTCCCCACGCTGGAGATTTAAGCCCTGCGCTGGTCAGAAGATAGAACATCACGACAAAGTCAATGCCCTCAAGCGTTATCAGGCCCCGCAGTGAGATCCTTTGTGCCGGTGAACTGAAGGGATGCTTCCTGACCTAAATTTGGTGGTGCCGCCAGCGCTACCCCTAAATAACTTCGGGGCATGATTTGGTAGGTAGAGCACTTCAAGGACTGCTCCCAAAAGCCACCCTGTTTTGGGCGGTGAGTCACTTTACCAGCACAGACACGGGCTGGTCTGTGCCTTGTGGTGTCAGTGCTTGGCAATATTCCTGGTCACGTTTAATTCACCAATGTAGGTTTGGTCTGTGTTGTTCCTTTGTTAAAACAGGCTCAGGAGTGAGTTCAGTTCTTCCATCCACTTGGTGCCAGTGTCAAACACAGAGTACCCTGTGGTCTTGTAGGGAGAAGAGATAAATATTTGTGGCAACTGAGCTGGCACAGTTCATTCCCCAAGCAAAGTCTCGGTCAACCCACTGAAAAAAAAAAAAGTTTCCATGTTAGCTAAAAACCATGTAATTTGGCACTGAAATCCAACCCCCCCTAAAAGGTGGGACAACTTCTTTCCCTGCTTCCCCCCCCTCCCGCTTTTTTTAATTGAAATCAGACTTTTTTCATTTAGCCACTGTAGAAGGAGTGACTGAACACAAAGACTGAATTTTTAACAAAAATAATGAGCATGCCTAATAACCTTGATAATAAAAAAATATATGGAGTGTATATGAATGTACACATATTTGCACATTTTAAAATTTATGTATGACTCTATTTTATAGAAAAAATATTTGTATTTAAATTAAAATGTCACACGGCTGTTTTAAATTACATTAGGATGCCTAGTGGAGACTGTTGGGTCATGGTCCTCTTTCACAAACCAAAGAAACCAGCAGGAATAGCACATGGGATGTAAATATAGAGTTACTGAAGGATTGCTGGAAAAGAGAGCTGGGATTGTTCAGCCTGGAGAAGAGAAGCTTTGGGGTGACCTAATTGTGGCCTTCCAAGACCTGAAGGAGCTGACAGGAAAGATGGAGAGAGACTGTTTAGGAGGGCCTGGAGTGACAGGACAAGGGGGAATGGCTTCAAACTGACAGAGGGCAGGACCAGATTAAATATTAGGAAAAAATTCTTCCCTGTGAGGGTGGGGAGGCCCTGGCACAGGTTGCCCAGAGAAGCTGTGGCTGCCCCTGGATCCCTGGAAGTGCCCAAGGCCAGGTTGGACTGGGCTTGGAGCAACCTGGGCTAGTGGAAGGTGTCCCTGCCCATGGCAGGGGGTTGGAACAAGGTGATATTTAAGGTCCCTTCCAACCCAGGCCATTCTCTGATTCTTTGATTCCAAGTTGAACAAGTTCTCTGGGTTAAGAGCTGAGAAGACTTTGAACAGAGATCTGCTACACTGCTGAAGTGATGGCACAAAGCCTCCAAGGTTGTCAGTGCCATCAGCCCCTGTGTTTGGACAAAGGCAGCATTCACACCCCTGAGAGGACCCTCTGAAATTCGGGATGTATCCTAGGAACACTGTGTGGGACTAAAACACACACAAAAATATCTGTGAAATGGATCAGCCTGATGTAATTTGGGAGAAAAAAATCTGCTGAGGTCTCAATGGAAGGGATGTGAATGTCTCCTTTAGAAAGCTGAGCCAGCTGAGGTTCAGACTGGACATTGGGAAGCATTTCCTTAGGAGGTCAAACACTGGAACAGGTTCCCTAGAGAGGTGGTTGATGCACCAAGTCTGTCACTGTTTAAGGGGCACTTGGGCAATGACCTTAACAACATGATTTAACTTTTGGTCAGCCCTGCAGTGGTCAGGCAGTTGGACTGGATGTTCCTTGTAGGTCCCTTCCAGCTGAGCTTGTCTAGTCCAGTCTAGTCTGGTCAAATAGGATCTAAAAAGTCAGTGAAGGAAACACCACATGAACACCCCCAGAACTGCACGTGGTCTTACAGCTAAGAAAATATAATCCAAATATTGTGTGGGACTTCAGTCTGATGGTTTCACCCTAAGTACAAGCAAAGCCTCAAGATCTCCAAAATTTTTCCTGAAAGTTGTCCACTCTGTGACAATTGGATGATTTTGTTCCTATCCTTCAAAAAAAAGTTGAGGAAAGAGTGGAATCAGGCAGGCCCCTTTGGAGAGCGGTTGGAAAGGGGGGGCATCCCAGGATCCAGGAGCCCCTGTTCCCTGGGGAAGCAAAGGGCAGCCTAGCACAGAGCTGGAGCCAGAGTTTGAGCCAGGAGAGGGTCCCCATGGCCAAAGGAATCCTGCAAAGCCCAGAGGAGACACGAGAGGTGCAGCCCATGTCCTTGCCGTGGAATTTGAACCCTTGTTGCTCCTGTGCTCCTGCACTGCAGGAGGTAGATAATGTTTAGGGCTTAATAGCTGCCAATAACCTTTTATTGTCAGCAAAGCGTTTTCAGAAGGAGCTGATTTTGAGTGAGCATAATCTTTCCGGGAAAAACAAGCCCAATCCAGTAATTATCCTTGACAGTTAAATCAGGCCTTAACTTACTTGAAAGTGGTGATGGAGGAACAAGCCTTTGCAAGCTGAAGCCTTTCTGGAGCATGAAGCCTGTTACTTGCCCTCTAAGAATAGCATCCATCCCTCCTAGTCAGCATTCCCTGGAGACCTGAGACATGCAGAGAGCCCTGCAGGAGCAGTGTGTGTGTGCATGTGCAGCTCTGCCAGCCTATCTGCTCAGCTCAGCTCTGGAAGGTCGTTAAAACCTGCCCAAACTTGCTACAAGCCGCTTATAAAACCCAGGAGTATTCTCTGAATTTGTAGTGGGGAAGGGGAGGCAAGAGGGCCTGCAGGGAAGGTGTCCAGCCCTAACCTCCTGCACTGACCCATTGCTGAGAGCTGGTGTGGCCAAAAAACTGACCCCTTGGGCACCAGGGGTGGTTTCCCTTCTCCTGCTGCACCCGTGGCCCCGGGGCTGATCTGGCAAATTCACATCAGCATCAGCTGCTCCACTCTGCAGTTATTCCTATCCTGCCCTGCCAGCAAACAGGATGGAGGGGTACAAAGCTGGAGGAAACTTCAGTTGCCCACCAGAAACTCCCTTTGCCAGAAATCCCAGGCTGGGATTTCCACCCTCTGAATGTTTCTCCGTTGTTAACACCCACAGATCATGCACCAAAAAGATGTTAGAAAGAATGAAGGCAACTCAGGCAGCCCAATGAACCCAGCCTTCCTCTCCAGTTTTGGAGGCTGAGCCCTCCCTGGCAATGTCTAGGACTAGCCGGGGTTTCTGGGGAGGATTGACACCCTGAGGTCACTCCAGCCAAGCACATCTCCCAAAACAACCAGGAGAAGGTGACAGAGCCTGTTTTGGTTTGAGGAGCACAGTTGGATACTCTCTGTCCATCATGGAGCTGTTTGCCTTTCCTTGACAGTGCTGCAGGACTCTTCCACCCACTCAAACCCCTCCTCATGTTAAAACCCAGTGGAGCCTATTTGTGTTCCCTGCAGCCAGGACTTGCTCTCTCTCACCCATGTGGGATGGGTGGTGAAGGAGGGAATTCTCTCTTGCTGCCAGTGCTCATGGGATGAGTGACCACCCCTGCCAGGGTAGCAGAGGGCACACAGAGGAGGGCAGCTGGAGCCAGATCCCTTTACAAGGCAGCAATTCCTGAAGAAGCACCTACTTGCAAGTGCACAAAGTGAGGGCCAAGGGTGTGTCAGCTGTTACAATACTCCCTGGCTCTCATAGATGTGTTTTAAGAGTCGCCTCAGAAGTGAGGCTTTAACACCTGAGGTCCTGACCGGGGAGTAACCCCAGAACAGGGGGTTGCCCTCAGAGAGGCCAAGGAGCACAAAAAATGTCAGCTTTCCATTTCCCTGGCTGAAGGAGCAAAGGTTTCAGCAGAAGGACAGGGAGCAGCCCTTATTCATCACCTGAATCACAACGCTCTCACCTCAGTCTGGGCCCTTATCTCCAGCTGGTGGGGCACAGCCTGTTCACTGCCTCTTTGAACTCT
The DNA here is from genome assembly GCF_001715985.3 of Manacus vitellinus. Lineage (NCBI taxonomy): Eukaryota > Metazoa > Chordata > Aves > Passeriformes > Pipridae > Manacus > Manacus vitellinus. Next base: position 375,348 of record NW_021938835.1, read on the forward strand.
CCTGCTCACCATCCGTCGGGACACACCTGACAGGTCCACGCTGGGAGCAGGTGTGGAGAGAGGCTGGGTCATCCTCTCCGAGGCAGGAGCTGGGCAAAGAGGGATTGGGATCCCTAGTCCCCTTCTACCACACGTTTGGGGACTTCCAGGTCAAGCAGCAGCACAGCACCACAGTAATACTGATAAGGTGTTGAGAGCATTGCAGAAAGCAGCACAGAGGCTGCCCAGGCTGGCATTTACCTGCTGTCAGCACCTGTGTGTTGCTTGATGGATGCTTTATAATCAAGCATTAACAGCTCTCATTAGAGCCACAGCTTTTCTCGATGTTTATTTACAAGTCAGAGAAGTCTTTTCATGCAACTGGAAAGGATCTGGGCAGGTTTCTGGCTGAGGAAAGAAAAAGGGTAAGAATGAGATCTGGCGGCAAAATTGAACTGCTGTCAAGAAAAGGAGAAAGAGAGAGGTAAGACTTAAAAAACCCAGAGCCCAGAGAAGCCCCATGCCAAGATTTCTCTCATCCTGGCGAGGCGGGCTCCGTGTGGGCGCAGCTCCTGGCCGGGTGCCCGGCAGTGTAGGAGGTGTGCTCTGTACCAGGGTTCAGGGCTGCCAGATGAGCCGTGTCACCTACAGAGGGAACTTTGTCCTTTTGGCCACAAACCACTCTCCTGGTGTCCTGGCTGAGTCCTTATAAAGCAAACACCGGGAAGCTGCCGGCACAGCTCGCCCTGGCATGGAGTGATGTCAGGCTGCATTGGAGGCGGAGGGCAGAGCTGCCCCAGGGCACACAGGAGGGCTGGGGCGGGCTCAGGGGAGGCCAAGGGGGACAGAAAGTGGCTGCAGAAGTGGGCAGAGGAGGAACAGTAATCCTGGGAGTGCAGTCCAGTGGGATTTGCATCCAGCACAGCAACACCAGGACTGTATATACGAGGGCCAGACACAAGCGGTCGTAAGCGTGGGCTGAGCTGGTGGGACATGAGCCAGCACAGCTCCCAGCCCTGCCTGGCTGTCCAGCTGCTCAGATTCACACACTGATCCCCCCAGCTCTAGGTCTGAGCTTGTTTGGCTGGAAGCAAAGCTGCAGCCCGGGCGAGGGTGTCAGCTCTGCGCTGGGTCTGGTGCGGGGAGGGAGGACGAGCCCAGAGCTCAGCGAAGCCTCCGAGTTTCTGTCTGGAGTTCACACTGTGCACACCGATGGTGCAACACCAGCAGGCCACAGCCTTAATGCTGCACCATCCCAGGGCTTGTCTGGGGAAGAAATGCCCAGCTGTCACAAAGAAAACCGAGCTGTGACGCCGCTGGCCGTGCCAAGGAACACAGAAATCCCATCGACGCCTCCTCTGGATCTGAAGGAGGTGAAACTGTGACCTAACATGCTCTGCACATGTCATAGGGCTGTGTCCTCTCATTCACTTATCTCCTGTGATTCACTCACCCCCAAGGGGCCCCTGTAAATGCTCTACACGTCACCAAAGCAAAGTGCCCTCCACCAGACCCAACGCAGCATTTCCAGCTGCCCAAGAAATCTGCGCCCAAAAAAATCAGTGTAAGGTCCAGGACCAGGCTATGCAAATCAGACACAGTGGGATCATCAAACCCCTCGTCCACAGGTGGGAAGGCCCTGGAATGGGAAGGAGTTAAACCTCCCTGCAGCTGTGTGAAGTCACTCAGCAATGAAACATGGTTTGGGTTCAAAGGGACCTTAAAGATCCTGCCCGTGGCAGGGAGGTTGGAACTAAATGATCTTTAGGGTCCCTTCCAACCCAAACCATTTCATGATTCTGTGAAACTTGGATTTGAGGGGGAGACCCTCAGAAACATCTTCTCCCTTTAAGCTGGAATAGAAATAAAAGTCTCCAATCTCTTATTCTGTCCTGAACTATTCTTAAATCCTTGGAAAGGGTGTCACAGCACAGAAAGAAAAACATCCTTGGTCTAAGCAGTAACTTCTGGTCTCTGTGCAGTGCTGCTCCCCTGATGAACACAAAAAGAGGTCCTGGGAGGTGCTGCAGTTGAGGGATGATGTTACTTCAATTAATTGTGGCTAAATTTTCATGCTTGTTACCTTGATCTTTGGTTTTTTTGTTTGTTTTTGGTTGGTTGGTTGGTTGGATTGTTTTTGTTTTGCTTTGTTTTGGTTTGGTTTGTTTTGTTTTTTTAAGTCTTTTAAAAATAGGCCCAGGAAATAAAAATGCCTGAGACTCCTGAGTTGCTCCTGAAGACTGTGCAGACAGGAGGAATTATCCTTGCAGCCAGGTGTGTAGCTCATAAGGGACACTGTATTATATATCTGTATTTTTTTTAAAGGAAGCTGGGTCTCTGAAAACACATTGGAAAGGTATTCACTCAGGTTGAATTGCCACTAGAGAAAAACAGCTGTTTCTTCAATTTCTTCTCCCACATTCCCAGGGGTGGGCTGTATGTAAGATTTCAGTATTTGCAGTCCTAAAATTCCAGCCATCTCCTTCTGCTCCTATCCAGTGCTGAGTTCCCCAGTCCTTACACTGCAGATCATCAGCCCTGATTTTCAAACATATTCATAAAAGTCCAAGGCCAGCCCTTGGAATCTTCCTTTTAGCTGCTGTAAGGAGCTTAACAAAAAGCACCCATTTAAAAATTAAAAATAAAAGCGCTGCTCTCCAAACCTCCACTGCTAAAAGTTGGCCAACCCTCTTCAGCTCCCTCCCTGGGAACATTTAATGGCATTTTTCCTTGCTCTACATGCATGGGTAATATATAATCCTTGTGCCACCACTTGCTTTGAGTGTTCTTCGTGACTGGAGGCATTTTTTTTCCCCCCCCTTCTTGCTTTTGATCTCACCGAGACTGTTATTCCTGTAGTAGCAAAGCTATTTGTCCTTTTAAGTAAGCATGTGGTAATCCACAAAATCCATGATTCATAATGAAATTGGCTTCAGTCTGCAGGAGTTTAATGGTTGTCTCAACCCAGTACAACTGGCAATTCTGGCACGGGGTTCTGCAACCCCTCCTTGAAGTAATAACATCTCTAAAGTGTTGGACAAACTGGGTAGTTGATGATAACCAGCATAAAACATGATATATAGCAGAGCTCTGGGTAAATTAGGGTGTGCTTTAATTTGAGCTTGTGCAACCACGTTTAAGCAGCAGTTGTTGTTTTGACTGGGTTAGCTGTAAAAATAATATTACAATTGGACTTGACTCTTAAAGAACAGCTTTCCATCTTTTGGGACCACCAGCCACGCCGTGCATTCAATTAGACCAAGGCATAAGGAAAAAAAGCAACATATTTATGGTGATGCTCTTCAATTACAGGACAAAAGGTGTTCACAGTTATGCTGCACAGGGAGCTGTAAGATTTTTAAACCATCATAATTTTTTTTTTAGCGATACATGTGGGTTTTTTAGTGATATGTATGGTTCTCTCACATTACAGACTTGCTATTGCAATATATTTATGTCTTTAAATATGTCTATATTTTAAATATATATTAAATATGTATTATTACATATATTATATGTGTTATAGAATATATGTGTATTATATTATATAAAAATAGATATATTATATATATGTAATATACAAATAATTTATATATTTAATATATAAATATATAATATATAATATATAATATATAATATATAAATATTTAATATAAATATATAATATATAAATATACTAAATATACATTATATATAAATATATTATATCTATTAATATATTGATTATATTTATATAATTCATAATTATATTTATTATATTATGATTATATATAATTATATTTATACAATATAAATATTGTTTAGATATACTCTATGTTATCATGCATAGTATATATGTGTGTATATATACATATCTATAATATATATATATTTTTTAAAAATAGATTGAAATAAAAAGCTGGAGAAGATGTGCCTGCACTACAGCCCACAAAAGTCAGCCTGATGCCCTTCTAGGCAAACACAGTCCCTTCCTCATGCACAGCCTTAAGTGCACTCTGTTAAAAAGCACTTTTGGAGTGCCATTATTTTCAGAGCAGTGTCCCAGAGCATTTCACTAAACCTGCCGTGCAGTGCAGCCACCTGCTCACCCTAACCTGCAATAAAGAACCTGTCCCCTGGCTCAGCCATGGTTTAGAGATTATAGGTGGCTGAGACGTTCTTTTTAACTTGCATGAGGAAAGAAATAACCCGTTTCTAGCTGTTGCTGAGCATGTACAGCTTGCTGGGGCTGGTGAGTGAAGCCGAGCCAGTCCTTTGTTTCCTTTGATCCATTAAAGTCTGGGCCCATTTCCTTCTGTCGGAGCGACATCACAAGCAGCAGCGTTCAAAGCAATGTTTGTTTTCTCGCCCCTTGTTTGTGCTTTGGCTTTCCCGAGGACGTTCCTGTCGGGTTTTTGAAATTTCCCAGGATTAATTTTAGCTCGCGAGCGATTTCTGCTTTTTTTCTTGGAAAGCTGTAACCAGCCAGCGCTTGGACGAGTCCTCTTGGCACTCTAAGAATGGACACTGTGTGCCTTTTAAAGAAAAAAAAAAATGACAAGTGGCCTTTGTGCTTCAGCTGCTCCAGGGGGAAAAAAAATAGTCTGCCCTTAAAATAAGCTTGTGTAAAATCAAAAAAGACCCGCCGAAGGGTTAAAGAGAGATTTGTGAGGAAGAGGAGAAAGAGTGTGAGTGTTGAAAATATCCTTGCACAAAGAGTTTCATGTTTTGGCTGCTTATCTACGTTTTTCACAGACTCATATTTTGCTCTCTCCATCTTTAGATGTGTCCAGTACAACACAGAACCGAATCTTCCCGTGGTGATTCTTGTCCTGAGCAGTGCAAGCTTGGCTCAAAGGTAAAAATGACCATATGCATCTCCCTGAGGCTTTGAAAACACCCACAAAACCTGTAAGCAAATCCAAAGGTTTAGCCAAACACTGCTATTTTTGGCGTTTTCAGCTTCCTGCAAAACAGCTTTCATGTGAGCAGTGCAGACTGGCCCACGTCTGCCTAGACCCAGCACTGATTTTTGTTCCCAGTTTCAAGTTCACCACCTAAACTGAGGAGAAACTTTAGTGCCTCCAGGAGGTATCAGGGGACCTCCCTTTGCCTGGAGCACCCCGGGTCTGGGTGCCCCAGCCAGGCTGAGTTACAGCCCACAGCAGCACAGGGGTGATGTTTTCCTTTCAGCCTTGCTTTGCAGTGGGAAGGTTTTCTCCCCTCTGCTGATTTTTCTGGGTGGAATTCCCTTTCTTCTCCTTGGGCACATTCACCTGGAGCACAGAACTCAGAGCTGAAAAGAGCTACGCTTTTGGGTGCTTTTTAGATCATCATCATCATCATTTAGAGTTTTTTTAATCATCTTGGTGCCTCCTCTGGACTCTCTCCAGCAGCTCCATGTCCTTCCTGTGCTGCTCCCCAGGGCTGGAGGCAGCTCTGCAGGGGGAGGGGTGTCACCTGAGGGGGCAGAGGGGCAGGATCTCCTCCTTCACCTGCTGCCCACTCTTCTGCCACACTTTGGTCCACAGAACAGCAGAAACCAGACAACCTGTTGCCTTGAATGGTGCAGCATCAGTGCTACAACCTCCACATCCCTACGGCTTCCCAGCATGGGAGCACCACGAAAAAAATTACAAAGGGAAACTCCACTGCCTTTTCCAAGTGATTTCCACTGTTCTCCTACGAAACCCTGTGGTTTCTTCCCTTTCCCTAATCTTTGCCCCTGTGAGGAGCACCCAGACCCCCACCCAGGGAGGAGATGCCCTGCCCAGGTGTCACTGGTGGTGTCACTGGGTCTCCCCCACCCCTGAGTGGCAGCAGGGAATGATCACACATGTCCAGCTCCCTGTGAGTTAATTAGAGCCTTTAATTTTCCAAGATTACGTATTTCAGACTTCTACAGAGGGGAGGAAGTTCGCTCTTCCTACCAGAGCTCCACCCAGGAGCAGTTTATCTCCATCCAGATAGGGCTGAAGAGGCACTTGAGCCATTTGTAAATGTGAGCAGATCAGATAAAGGTGATTTAAAGCAGAAGTGAGGGCAGAAGAATTGCCTCAGCCCAGTGCCATGGCACGGGGTGAGAAAGGTCTTCTGTGCTTCTGCATCTCTTGGAGATCTTTCAAAACACACTCCCAGCAAATGCTATTCAAAAATCTGGGCTAAGCAGATGATGCTGATACAACAAATATGTTATGACATGGCTTTTTCTTTTTTATTTACTTAGGAACATTAATAGCTTTGTTAATGGCCATTCCTTTCGAAACGTTGGAAGATGTAAACAGTGCCTGCCAGAAGAGTGGGGAAATGCATCTGGAATTCTGTGGTGACGAGGGAGACCACTTAGAAAGGGCTCTACAGTGGAAAATTATCTAGAATTGGCTTAATTTTTTACAGTTTGATCTTATCATGAGCTCTCAGGCCCATGAAATGTGCCATAAAGCCCCATGTCCCAGGGTTACGGGGAAGCAGAAGAATGCAAAATTTTGTTTGAAAGGAAAAAGAGAGCACAGGGAACAGGGAAGAAATTTGTTTCTCCAGTGGCTTCGGAGATGATGTGGCCTGATGTCACACAGAGGCTCAGGGAACAAAAATGCACAAACAAAAAACCTGCAGCTCTGCCCAGTTTCAAGCTGACTGTCACAGCTGATGGTGACGCACAAGGACAATGTGCCCCAGCCCCTGTGAGGTGCTGAGGACCTCACACAACGTGATATAATGAAACCAGACAGTGCATGGAGACCACGTCCCTCCCAACCTGCTCCTTAGGTGGGGCTCAGGTGATGGGTAGAAGGATCCCAGCCCCTTCCCACAGGGGGACAGATGGAGGAGGGCTGCTGGTGGGGTGATCACCAGGGAACAGTCCTGCCTGAACCAGAGGCAGGTGCTGGTCTCAAATCTGCCAGCAGCAGTGGCAGGAGGTGGGCAACCAGCACTGTTGGCTAGGGAGGGGCTGGGGGTTTCAGGAGGGGATGTCCCATGCCCCAGAGGTCCCCACCTAAATTCTGGTGCAAAAGGGATCAGCCAAGTTGGCATCGCAGGGTTTACCCCTAATTCTGCCACAGGGAGGGTCTGCACAGTGTTTAACACTGGTGTTACAGCACAGGGCCTGCTCTGGGTGCAGGGGGAGGTTGACCAGAGGACCTCAGAAGTCCCTTCCACCCTAAATGACCACACACCCTGCGGGCCAGGCCTCCCTCCCAGGCCTCACCATTTCTGCTGCAGCAGGGGAGAGGTCCCTGCACACCCCACAGAGACTCTGCTGCCTTCCTTGCCACATTAGCACATCCTCTTCCATGCCAAACCCACAACCCTTTCCCACTTAGGATGGGTCTTGGACCACTGAAATGGAAACTGCAATCCCGAGATGCTCCTCCCTGATGAAGCCAGGCAGCCACCTGCCTCCCAGGGCTCTCTGGATTTTTGCCTGATTAAGATTACTTTATTCATCCCAGCTCATGAGTAAGGCTGCTCCTGCAATCCATGGGAATTGCACACAACACCCCTCCCAGATATGTATTTTCCCCTCTCATGGACACGGTGTCACGTCTGTCCAAACTACACCTTTGGTTTGTGAGTCACCCCTGAAGGCAGAGGTCACCTCCAGAGCATGCTTTAAATCCTCACCTATCTCCATCACCTATTCTTCCTGTGGAATTACAGCCCCACCTCCTTTTCCTATTGACATCACCTCCCATGTGCAAGAGACACCAACACCAGCACAACTGTGATCTCACTAACTTTAACCTCGATGGCCCTATTGCCAACACTTGAATTTTTGGTGGTTTCTGGGGTTTTTCTGCCCTTGTTTTCTGTAGTAAATGAATCCAGACTTTCTGCAATCAGTAAAAAATCTAGATTTGTTGTTTTGACATATAAATATCAGATCACTTTTTGCCCAGAGATGTCAGGGACTCCCCATCCCTGGGAGTGTTCAAGGTCAGGCTGGATGGGGCTTTGAGCAACCTGGTCTAGTGGAAGGTGTCCCTGCCCATGGCAAAGGAGTTGGAATGAGGTGATCTTTAAGGTCCTTCCAACCCAAACCATTCTATGATTCTGTGGTTATAAGTCTCACTGAATTTTTCATGACCCGAAAATAATGTCTTCACTCATTAATCTGTGCCTCACCTCTGCCAAACAAAGAAGTGGGAGGGAGTTTCTAATTCGTCAACATGAAGTTTGCCCACTTTTCCTGTATGTCAAGGAGTTGAATACGAAAAACACCTTGATTCACAGCATAAAATATTTTTCCTGGGGAAAGTTATCAAAATCTCCAACTCTGACAGGAGGGGACAGGCTCGGTGGAGCTCCTCGCTCTGTCACTCACAGCAGAAGTTCTGGTAGGGGTGTGTTTGTCCTATCACTGCCATCTCTTAGACATTTCAGGTCTTGCACAACCCTCACGTGCTGAAGGAGCCACTGCCCTTTGGCCAGAGCTCTTTGCTGTGCCTCTCTCACACACCTTGTACCTCTCTGTGTTTCTCTCCCTGTATTTCTGCTTAGGTCACAAGCTTTCACAGAATCCCAGAATCATTTAGGTTGGAAAAGACCTCCAGCACCATCAAGTCCTTTGACCAAACACCACCTTGTCCCCCAGCCCAGAGCACTGAGTCTCATTTTTATCAATTCTCTTCCTCTTTTGTTTGGTTTTCTGGAGGAGATGCACAGAAACCTTAGCTGTGAAAACCAGCTGCTGCTTAGTCACAATGTGTACAATGTGCTACCATTTGGATCTAAACTAATCATGCTGGTCCTGTGGGTGAATCACAACTTAAAAAAACTGAGTTTTGAAGGAGGTTGGGCAAAGGTATCAACTCATCGTAATGAATAAACAGATACACCTTCGGATTCCACTTAAGGGGACTTTCTAAGGAAAAATTCCTTTCCTGAGTCACATTCTGATCTCACCCTTACAGCCCTTGAAGACAAACAAAAATCAGGAAATCTGCCCTTTCTGACAGCAGGTACCGTGTTCTTCCCACTGATGGTGCTGGAAAAGGGACCTCCATAGAAATGTGTGTCAGTGCTGCCGTAGTTAAATTATCTTTTAACAGAAAGAGGTAAATCCTGGAGTCAGCTAAACCTTATCCCAGATAAACCTGACAAGGGAGATTTGGTAGATGCTTTTTGATGCCGTTTCACAGGCGTTTCTGACCACTGCTGGTACAAGTTGTGTGGCCAATCCATCAAACTCGCAATGGGATGGGGTGATTTTTGTTCTAGGAGGACGTGGTCTCCTTCCATTGCCTTTGAGGTGAGCCTGGGTGAGCAGATGAGCTGGAGACACTTGTCTGAATTCCCCCTCTTGCCCAAAAAACAGGTGACCCTAAAAGCACTGGAACAGATTGCCCAGGGAAACTGTGGATGTCCCATCCCTGGAAGTGTCCAGGGCCAGGTTGGACCCGGTCTAGTGGAAGGTGTCCCTGACCATGGCAGGGGGTTGGAACTGGATGATCTTTCAGGTCCCTTCCGACCCAGACCATTCTGATTCTACAGCAAAAGCCTTGAATGCACATGTTTTGGGTTAGGTGTTATTATTACTTCCCTGTTAGTCACATATTTGCACATTTTAGGGACACACGACTGAAATCAAGGTCTGTTATTCTTTGCCTGCAGGGCCAGCAGGCACCAAATCCAGCCTGGACTTCTCTTTGTAGAGTAAATATTTTCGGCATATGGACTGAAAGCCTGCCAAGAGAGGGGAGCATTAGCTGAACTGCCTCACTGAATGGGCTGACAAAATCCCTCCAGGTCCCTCATTCCTCACCCCCTGGGGCCGACTCTGGCAGCCTTCACTCGCCAGGGCACTCCTGAAGCCAGTCCTGAAGCCAAGGAAACCACGTGCCCAGGGTAAGGTGAGCCCAAGGTTGGCTCTGTCAGTCAGAAAGGAGGGACACGGTGCCAACAGCACTCACACAATTATCTGGCTCAGGTTTTGAAACCTCTGCTCAACAGCGATGATTCAGCAGCTGATTGCTGCTCGTTTACTGGAAACTGCTTCTCGTCACTGCGAGGGAAAAACAACTGGAAAAAGCCTCTGTCACTCACTTTTACAGTAGGCAAGACCACCATGAGCCATTGCAAGCTCACAAAAAAAAAACATGGACTGAAAAGCTCCAAACTCAAAACATTTTTTTGCTTTCAAGAACCATTTAATTTTCATGTTAACATAACGTTCCTTTTATTTGCTTTCTGTTTTCCTGTCCTTCTGGGTATGCACTTCCCATTTTTCTCTGATCTGATGAAGACCAGAAACTTCACTGTATATGTAGTCCACCTCACACAAGCACATAAACACAGAAAATTTCTTTCTGTAGTTGGGAGCTGAGCACTACAGTGGGGGGAAAAAAAATAAAAAGAAATACAATTTTTGTAAGATCCAAGAGAATTCACAAGAGTTCACATTGTACCTGCATCCCAGCCAACATGTCAAGGACTAGCCTGGGGTCCTCCAGAGCAAAAAGCACAACTGACTGGCACCTGTGGAAGCAATTTTTAACTGGAGCTGCCACCCAGGGAACGTAGGAATATGCAAAGTCCAGTCCCAAGCTTTACTAAGTCTGTAATTTCAGATGTCTGGAACTGCTGCTTCGACAATCAGTGGTGTCTTGTCCTGGAAGCACCACACTGAAGAGCAGTGGCTCAATCTGGTGTCTTCAGAGCACTGTTTGGATTCATCACCTGTCCACTGAAAGGCTGACACCTGCCAGGAAAGTCTGCCCACAACCTGGGACAAAAAGTTTGCTTTTTGGGGACTTAAGCAGTGCCTGGGAGCCCGGGGTGCCACAGGTACATTTTACAGGTTACAGTGATGGACCTCCATCATTCAGTGTCACTGCAGTAATCTTTGAAATAACACAAGGCCCATTTGTTAACTCAGAAACAAAATTATAGATAATATTTGGCAAAATATATAGAAAATATTTGGCAAAACTCCTGTTGCTTCAAGTCTTTCTGGCCAGGTCATCTCAGTTCTGGTACCAACCACTACCTACAAACATCTTTCCCACTAGCTGGGAAAACTTACACCAGCCTCACCCCTGCTTGCTCTGCCACCAGCACAGTGATGTCCTCTGCCTTCCCTTGAACCCCTGGAGGGTGACACAATCCCAAGAAGGGACAACTCACTAGAGCTGTTTGAAATCCACGTTCATGTCACTTCCAGGGCAAGTCTCTTGTTGCTTGGCTTGCTTTGGCCATATCCCCTCCCAGACCTAACTACATTTACATAGCAAACTGAAGACTGTGCTGCTCATCACAACATCCTGTCCCACACAGTGAGTGCCACCAGTGGCTTCTTCCTCACATTTAACATCCCATCAGTAAAGGGTGGACAGAGATTGCAACATTATTCCAGAGCTGAGCACGTGCCTAAAAAACTCCCACTGCACAGGGGTGTCCATGTAAAACCTGCCTCACTCGGTGACACTTAAGGCCACATCCTGCTGCAGGCAGTGCAAGATGTTTTTATCAGGTGTCTAATGGCTGCTAATGAAGAATTAACCAGTGGGAGTTGCTCCAAACCATCCCACTTGCGTGATATCATCTCTGCAAAGGGAGTTACGCTGAGCTCACTCAGGGCCACTCTTGGCCTGTGGCTTTCAGTCTCTGTGGGACAGAGTCACCGAGACACCAGGACACGTAACTCTCCTCATCTGACTCCTTCCAGGCTGATGGAAGCTCTGATGCTGCAGTTTGTCAAGGCAGGCAGCCTGGCCAGCCCTAGGAACACAACTCTCTGAAGCTGTAGCATCTTCAGGGGTCCCACAACTTCAGACCTACCCCTGGTTACCAGAGCACGAGTCACACATTTATGAAAAAAAGGTTAAATCACTAAAAAACTTTAATGAAAAGAGGTTAAGTCATGTACATATAATGTGTATAACAAATCTCTGGGGCTTTTTGCCTCTAGTCTGAGGCACTGCCACATATCCAATAGGTTAAATAACAATAGTGATTTGAGCCTGAATCCTCATCTGCTTTTCCATACTTTCCCCAGTGTCCTCACAACTGCTGAACTCCTCTCTGGCCAGATGCATCCCACCCACACATAAAGTTAATGGACTTGGCTGGGTACTCTTAAAAATACCTCACTTCTAATGGCAGGGCAGGGGAGAGTGGCCTGGGGACTCCCTTTGTGTTTTGGGACCTTTTGGACCTTTTCACCTCTGATAATCCATCCAAAAGGAAGCTCTGGGAAGTCCTGTCCTAGGAAGCATGAAATTAGCTGGAGTGATGGTGGCACAGGTCAAACAAGGATGCAACTGTGTGATGAGGAGGAAGGGTGTCTGATCAGTTTTTGCTACACTTGAGGGCAGAACAAAGAATTCCAAGGCCTCAAACGGATACATTTTCAACTTCTTGGAATTCTCTTTGAGTCCTCTCAGTGGATTCTCCTCATGCAGGCTCAGGAAGCAGGTGGCTTCTGGGATGCAGTTGATGAATGTGAGCTGCCAGACCACCAGCTGCTGAAGAGGACCTTTATTATGGGACACTTGTAGACACCCTTGTCCTGCCTGGGGAAGGAATAAGCCCTTCCCAGCAGTCTCCCTCCAGTTCAGCATCTCTTCCCACCCCAGCACACACCTGGGAGTTTGTCCCATCCTCCCTCTCCCTCAGGTTCCCCATTTCCCTCTGTGACTGGTGACATCAATGCTGCTGGCCACCAAGCCTCGAGGTTGAATTCTGCTTCCCCAGAGACACACCCCTGCCTCCCTGCTCAGCCCTATGACTTAACCAGGCAAAATGCTCTCTCCACCTCTCTTCATCCATAAACCTCCTCCTTCCAGCCCACCACCTCTCCTTGCTGCTGCTGCAACCCCCTTCTCCAAGAGGCCAGCTCCCACAGAGGCAGGCTTGGTCTGCCTTCACAAAACAACCCCTGTACCTAACTGACCCCAAACATAACTAACTGCTGCCTACCTCAAATATGATCTCCTTCATTCCCCCTTTACTTTTCCCTCTGCACCTCTGGAGGCCAGTCCCAAGTGCCTTTGATTCAAGGAGCCTGTGGAGCTCCAGCAGCTTAATTCAGATCTTAGTCCCAGCAGCTGGATCCCTCCTGTCTCATGTGATTTTGGGATATGATCATGGGATATATCTCACCTAAATAATTTCAGCATCTAAGAAAGTCCTAGTCTTAGCTCAGCCACCCAAAATTCTCCTTAAAGTCAATAGGTGGTTGTCTAGGACTGGAAGGATGCCCAGGCCCCTGAGGTGCCCATTTCTCCCCATGCTTGGTGTGGGGATCTCATTTTGTGACTGCTGGATTCAAAGGAAATTAAACACATCTGGGACACTCCTCTCCTCAGAAGATCATCACTTGCCACCATCTCCCCAGATCTCTGGACGTCACTTCTGCTGGACCTGCCTCAGAACTTAACTCTTCTGTCCCGTCACTGCCTTGCAATCTCTTTCTTCTCTTATCCTATTTTTCTCGCCTCGCTCATCCCAACTTATAATTACATTACTCAGGGTAGGTCAAGTAAATGTGATGTCATAGGTTTGGTGAAAAGGCTGGCCAAATTTACCCCTTGCTAAGCCAGTAGGATCTGATTTTTGGCCCCAACCCCATGAGCAGGCACATACTTGTTTAATTGCATCCCTGAGCTGTGGTTCTATTCCCTGCACTGGGAACATGCCCATGTGTGAGGGGAAGCACGTGCCCACAGGCTCAGGGCCCCAGAAGGGGAAGGGGATGGTTAAGACTGGTTCTAACTCTGGCTGGGTCTGGAGGTCTGCACATCCCACAGCAGGTTCTGTTGTCACGAGCAGGGAAAACAGGAAAATATGTAGGGTGTTGTGGCCCCAAATCCTGGGCATCCTCACAATGAGAAAGAGAGAGCACAGCTGTGAAATGGAAAACCTCCCAGTGGAAGGTGTCCCTGCCCATGGCAGGGGGTTGGAACCAGATGGTCTTTAAGGTCCCTTCCAACCCAAATATGAAAATCCGTGAGCCATTCGTCTCCCAGCCTCATCCTGGTGCAAAAGTGGCTCACACAAGGCAGGGATGGAGCTATAAATAAATCCCAGCGTGTGTAACTGTGTATTAACATTCATCCATCACCACAGTTATTAGGCAGGACTGAGCTGTAACATTTTATGGCATTTAGGACATGCTCTCCTCCGCTCCTCTGACTTAACGGTGTCCCCTGGGAACTAATTCCCTCAGCTACCAAGTATTACTGTTACAATGAATTCTGTAAAGAAAAGAGTAATAGTAATAATAAATAATAAATAGTAATTTTGTTCCCCACAAGCAGGGAAGAAAAGGTTTACACAGAAACCATCAAGACACTGAAACAGGGCTAAAAAGTGCTTAATACAGGTGTCTACTACAGGTGCTGCTGCCTCCCTGAGATCTGAGACAGCTCAGCGAGAATTAAGTGAGAGCCAAAGCATCCAACACAACATTCCCTTCTCATGGAACACTTTTCCTCATTCCACAGAATGCATCCTCCTATTTCTACAAAGAGGTTCAAAGTTTTTCACTTTTGCAGGAATTCAGTGTGTCGAAATCAAAGGAAGATCTCCCTCAGCTGAAATAAGCCTTGGATCAAGCCCCAGGAGAAGGGTTTTTTGTGGACCTTTTTTTTTATCCTTTCCTATAAGGATAACAAAAAAAAAAAATTGGAATAACACAACAGAGGCGATATTTCCCCATTAAAATGCTCCTGAAAAAGGACCTGATATTTTTATTTTGAAACAAAGATTCAGCAGGTAACAGTGGCTTTTCCATGAAAAAGCTCATCAGATTCAGATATGCCCACATTTTCCTTTTTGTTTTTTCTTTTTCTTGGGCACTTAGTTTGTTTTTAACTGAAGTAAAGCCATGAACGCCTGCCAGCCTTTTATCCTTCCCAAAAAGGGGGAGAAACTTAGTCACGATACATCCATCGTTTCCAATTCTTCCAACAGCCTGAAAACATCAACAAAAAGGCCCAGTCTAATGAAAAAAAAAAAAAAAAAAAACAAAAAAACAAACCAACGTAACTTTATTTGGAAAAAAAACACTAAGTAAAACAAGTTTCCATATGTTTACCATAAAAATAACCTAGACTCCACCTTGGGGTGTATAAAAATACAGTCTACAGATTGTGTATTTTGGCATTAGTTAAAAAATGCCTTTGTAAACATGCCCTATTAAAATTTAACTGCGGCTTTTATCATTTACTCAAGTAACATATGAAAGGGCTCGAACACTTATCACAGAAGTAGTTGTTTTATCGGGGCTTAGTAACAGCAGTGATGGATTGTGCAATTTGCGGGGCATGCCTGGTTTACAATTGCAGATGTGCTGGTAAGTGCTATCATATACATCTGTAAAGTCTCCTTTAAAGTGTATCCAGAAACATTAACACCTATTAAAAAAGGAAAAAAAAAAAAGTTATAGGAGCAGCAGGCTTTTCAATCCTGTAGATAAGATTTAAGTTAAGAGAGGGTTGTATCCAGATTTTTGGACATTTGGATTGTGACTGGGATGGAATAAGGACAAATACCCCTAAATAGCTGGTGTTCTTAGCGGTTACTGAGATGAAATTAGGACAAATAGCCCCAAAGAGCTCCAGACTGAGATTAAGCATCACTTTTTGGACGTAGTTTTTACAGCATCAAAACAAATGTCGTAAGAGCTCCTGCGACTCATGGAGCTGTCAGGTCCTCCCCTTTCAGTTTGGATGTTAATGAGCCAGAGACGCTGGATCTTCTTAAGAAGTCGCTTCTATGACTCACTGAATTTTGCACTACCCCAGAAACTGCCTGGCTAAGCACACAAGCCACCCACGGGCCTGTGGCAAATCCTTGGGATCCCTCGGAGCCGGTGACAGCCCAAGATGAAGCGGGAACAGCAACGAGCTCGCTCAGACCCTCCGTTTCTACAAGAAATTCCTTCAACAGGCTTATCCCAAGCCTTACAAAGCAGCCGCTGTTTCTACCCCAAAAAGAGGGCGGATTTAAATGAAAGAGTTGCATTAAACCAGCTGAGGAACTCCCAAGTTACTTCACCCCAGCAGCAGGAGCTGTGTGAGCTCCACACCTCGGATGTGATGAACACGCAGATAAAAAGGTTGGGGGGGTGTGAGCACCACGCTGCAGAGGCAGGAGGTGCAAACAGCCACACGATGTGGGCAGGAGATGTTACACCAGGGAGCTGCCCCGCAAGCACCACCGGGTATTTGCATAGGAACGAGACACCGAAGGGTACAGGCGCTCAGGGATGTCCTCCTCCAGCTTCTCTGAGGCTGCTCTGCTGCCTTAAAAAAAGAGGGAGGGGGCTGCTATTTATTTTTGAAAATTGAGGGCCTTCTGTATCTCGACTGCGTTGCCTGGAAATTCCACATAGGAAAGCCCTCGGTTCGACGTAAAAAAACAATAAATGTTTTTGTGCTGTCAAGTGG
This sequence comes from Manacus vitellinus, assembly GCF_001715985.3. Taxonomy (NCBI): domain Eukaryota; kingdom Metazoa; phylum Chordata; class Aves; order Passeriformes; family Pipridae; genus Manacus; species Manacus vitellinus. The sequence goes on from NW_021938835.1 coordinate 391,700, forward strand.
AAAAGCTTTCATCATCATAAAAGGGGAGAAGATCTGCAGGTGGACGGCACAAAGCCTCCTTTGAGTCGAGGGGCAAAGACAGTTGCTCAATAAACACTCCACTGTTTATTTATTTGGATTTTTTTTTTCTTTTTTTTGGAATGTGCGTGAGATTGGGAATTCAAAGGATTATATTCAGCACAGTTTAGCCTTAGGAAAACACATATTCCAAGACCTGCACCCATGGCCAAATGTTACAGTCCATTTCACAAGACTCCAATATATCACTTCTGTTGTTGCTTCTGTCAGAGGAAAAATATCCTGGATGCAGGACAGTGTTTGATTTTGTAGCAGGGTAGATACTGGCAGTGTATGGATTAACTAATTATCTCCATTTACACAAGGAAAAGTTTATTTTGATGGAGGATGAAAATGACTGGAAAATACAAGTAAGATATTCCATCTTTCCCCTGTGACAGGCACAAGTGCTAACAATATCCCCCAGCCATTCATCACACGTTCTGTTTGCTGGGCCTCAACCCCATGGAAGAAAGGTTGCTCCTTGTGCCGAGCTGGGAATGTGTATCCTACCAGTCTGTGCTCCAGAATAGTGTGCTTGGATGTTGGTTGGGTTTTTTTTCCCCTTAGAGAAAGTAGGAGACTGAAAAAACAAGGCATTGTGTTCCTGCCAGATTATTTTTGGAGGTAATTTATGTACAAATGGTTTCAAACTGAAAGAGGGGAAATTTAGGTTAGATATACAGAAGAAATTCCTTCTTGTGAGGGTGGGGAGGCCCTGGCACAGGTTGCTCAGAGAAGCTGTGGCTGCCCCTGGATCCCTGGAAGTGTCCAAGGCCAGGTTGGATGGGGCTTGGACTGGATGAGCTTTAAGGTCCCTTCCAATCCAAACCATTCTGTGATTCCCTGAAAAGGATTATTCAGCAGGAGATGCTGATGAACAGCATTTAAGTGACATTTCTCAGCTCTCTGATTACAGGAGAGTTTCTCCAGTCAGCCCAAAGTCACTGAACAGATAACAGTGTCCCCACAGGGTCACTTGGGGAACGCTGTGTGTGTGTGTCCAGGAACAGGGTTTGCACTTTAACATCTGCTCTGCTTTATCAGTGTATTTTACAGCCTCTGCTGGCAGCTGAGTTATGTTGTTGCTGTGAGGTACCTCTGAACCCCAAGCCTGTTGCCTTGCTCAAAAAAAATCAGGTAGATGGAAGAGAGGGCGTGGGGTGAGCATGGCAGCCTGTGGCCAGTGTGAGGGCCACTGCCTCCAAAAGGCAGTCTGGAATTACTCTGCTTATAAAATAATAGAGTTGTTAATGTTGGAAAAGGCCTCTAAGACCATCAAGTCCAACTATTAACCAGCACCACCGTGTTTATCACTAAACCACCCCCCCAAGTGCTACATCCACACACTTTCTTAACACTTCCAGGGATGGTGATTCCACCACTTCCATGGGCAGCCTGTTCCAGTGCTGGAGTGCTTGTTGTGAAATAAACACCAAACGTAAATCAGCAACCTCGGGGACGCGGGGAACAAGCCTGAGTGACAGCCTTAACCAGTCTGCAGGTTGTTGCCTCCTTTTCCAGGGCTTTGAAGTCAGTTCAGGTGACACAGAGACCACTCGTGAGGGCATTTCAGTGGGCACTTTTTTCCCCATCAGCAGTGAGAAGCGACTGAGGAATCAGAGGCTGCTCCTGCCCAGGAAGACCTGGCCCCTGGCAGTGCCCACGGGGCTCTCCCCCTGTGCTCAGGTACAGCAGAAACAAGGCAACCCTGTTTGGCAAGGCTGCAGGGAAGAGAATTAAGCCTCCCTTAAGCTTTGTGCAAGCAGAGGTTTTGCCCTTGGCACCATAAAACGAGCACTGGTCCGTTTTTGTTTGCTCTGCTGTAGGTGTGACCTCCAGCAGTACTTAAGTCTTGCTGTGGGTCGGGTCTATTCTGCCAGTGCACCTCCTGGCACTACTCATTTGGGTACCACCTTCAGGCGTCATTAACATTTCCTCTGTGCCAAAGCACCAGCACCCTCAGCAGGAGCAGGATGTTTTAGGGTTTGGTTGTTTGGGGTTTTTTTCTCCTTTTATATTCTGAAAGAGGCTGGGAAACATTTTGACACACTTTGACATGAGACATGCTGCAAATTCGAGGGACAAATATTTATAAAGCTCTGACGACTGCAATGAAGCCCTGAGAGATCCAAGCCTGCCTCTGCTCCCATTGCTATGGAGAGGATCCTCTGGCTTTGCTGGGAGCAGACAGGTCCTTGGTGGCCAAAAAACAGGTGCTTCAGATGTGTTCTTGCACAGGGTCAGTGGAAAAGGTGTTTTCCATTGTGGTCATCACCCTGCCTGAGGGTGCAAGCCATTCACTCTCTTGCTCCCTTTGACTTTCATCCCAGGTCCAGGCAGGGGGCTGCAGGGTCCCTCTGTCTGAATTTACATTTTTAAGCTTGAGAGTGATGCAGGTTTGTACACAGACAACAGGAGAGGAGATACATCACAGATCACTTTTACCACAGATTAAGCAGCAACATCAGCCCAAAGAACTTTCACCTCAAATCAGCCCAATTCCTGCCCCAGGCCCCTGGGGAGGTCCCTGGTGGGACCTGGGAAGATGCAGTAATTCCTCATGCAACCAGAAAGCCCATTGTCTGGGCAGCCTTTAAAAGGCTGGAAGGAATAATGGCTAAATTATGGTGAGCTGAGCAAGGAAAACACCCACGACGAGCGGCGAGAGCACCGAGCGGACCATCTAATGGTCCTGTGGGTGACCACAATTATTATTCCATCTTTTCTGCGAACAAATTGTCCAGCGAAGCCACCCAGCCACAGGCCAGTTTGTTCTGAGGGCAGCAACATTACAAAATAATTCCTGGGGGGATATTCCTTTCCCCTGTCACTGCCACTGCCCGAGGCAGCACCGGGGAGTTCGGGGAGACTCTGGCACGTCCAACTCCAGCTGGCACGAGCTCCAGGGAGAAGGTCAGTGCACAGGGGGGTGGTGGGGCTCAGCATGGTGGCTCTGACATTTATCCACTCTCCCCCCAGCTCCCAAATTGGGTATGTTTGGGAGCTCTGGCATCACTGGCCTTCTGGTCACTGGCACGGCGTTGCCGCGTCCCCGTGGCGCCCGTCCAGCCGCCTCATGTGGTTTTCCTGCACGTCCCTTTCAAGCCACGGACTGTGGAATTGTTTTATCTCCAGTCACAGAGCCCTATCACTCTGAATAGAGTATCCTTCCTAATTAATAATTGTGATGCTGCCAAGGAAGTCATGGAAGTTCGGGTCGCCCTAATTGCCGAGTCGGATGTTTTCCCAGCTTTTTGAAGTCATATTTTAGCAAATTTCTCTGCTTATCTACACTTTATGGGCTAATTTAGGGTAAAGTCCTGTAACTTGCAATTCTAACTTCTTTATTCTATTTCCATTCTAGTTCTATCCAAAGATAACATGTTGACAAATTCCAGAGGCATAATATAAAAATTCCAGCGAAATGAGTGAATATTGAAGAGGGAGGAGATAACCAGTTAGCTACAAAAACTAATAATTAACAACATAACTCTTTGAAAATAAGAGTTGCCATTCAGACAACAAATGTGGAAGTTTAATGTTTTAAAACAGGGACTTGGATGAGTTTGTTTCAGGTTTAATTAACTGTTCAAGCCATTTTTTATATTTTGACACTTTCCCTGACCTGGGAATTTGGAAATTAGCATGTGTTGGTTTCTTTGGTTGAGTTAACTTTTTCAGTAAGTCTATAAAGAAGCAAACTAAACTAAACTAACTGATTTTGAGAGGAAAAAGTTTTAAAAAAAATCAAGGAAGCCTCTAAGAAAAATTGCATCACTATTAGAAAATGTTTCTCATGCTGGCCATGGTTGGCAAATTGAGACAGGTATTAAATCCTCACCATTCTTCCCAGAATGGAAATCTTGCTCCCTGTCAGTCTTATTGTTGTGTTAAAAATTCAGCTACAACAGTCATCAAGAGCCTCCCCTGATGGGGAAGGGGCTCATGTTTAAGTGACACCCTGAAGCAAGCAGGAGCAAAAATTCAAATCATAGAACCATAGAATCATGGAATAGTTTGGGTTGGAAGAGACCTTAAAGCTCACCCAGTCCCAACCCCTGCCATGGGCAGGGACACCTTCCACTAGCCCAGGTTGCTCCAAGCCCTGTCCAGCCTGGCCTTTGGACACTTCCAGGGATTTTTCCCCAGGGGCGCCACAAAGCTTCTCTGGGCAACCTGTGCCAGGGCCTCCCCACCCTCACAGGGAAGGACTCCTTCCCAATATCCCATCTAATGCTATTCTCTGTCAGTTTGAAGCCATTCCCCCTTGTCCTGTCACTCCAGGCCCTTGGAAATAGTCTCTCTCCATCTTTCTTGTAGCTCCATCAGGTCTTGGAAGGCCACAATGAGGTCACCCCAAAGCTTCTCTTCTCCAGGCTTAACAATCCCAAATCCCATTGGGATTCACATGCACTAGGTTTGGGATCAACAGAGAAAAGTATCCATTGGTAAAACAGCCTCTTAAATCATCCTGTTTGGTGCACAGTGTCTGCAGCACCCCAGTGTTGCTGGCAAAGCCTGGCAGATCCATCCCTGGAAATGCTCAAAAGAAGTGTGGATGTGGTGCTTAGGGACATGGTTTAGTGGTGGCCATGGCAGTGCTGGGCTAGTGGTCAGACTCGATGATTTCAAAGGTCTTTTCCAGCCTAACCAATTCCATGGTCCACAGTTCCTGTAAATCAGTGCATCTCCACTGGTTCCAGTAGAGCCACACTGGTTCACACTGGCTGGGGACCCAGTTCAAGGCACAGGAAATTGTCACGAAAACAAACAAAAGAAAAAAGCACAGGGGAGTAAGAGGGGCCTGAAGAAGTTCACAGGTTTGGTTTTGTTTTTAAGGGTTAGTCAAGGTGCTCTAAACTGTGGGCTACCTGCCTTCCCAATCCCTGCCATCATCATCATCATCACCACGGCAGTGGGAAAAGAGCTACAAACAAACCCCACGAAGTGAAAAGGTAGGTGAGTGAGGTGGGAAAGCTCAATGAGCCTGTTGGCCCCAAAAGAGATCATCTGACCCCCTGTTTTCTGAGCAGTGTTTCCATACTAATAGCCTGGAGAATGCTCTGGGATATGGGACAGTAAATGCTGCCTGTGGGGTTGATTTAAGAGGGGAATTCGTGACTAATTGACAGGAGATGGGCCCTGAAAAGATGATGACTGTCCTTAAGCTCTCTCTCAATCCTCAGCCATCACCCACCCTCAATAACATCACCCGCTTCCCCTCTGAGCTAAAACTGAGCCCTGTGCTCACAGGCACCTTCAGGGCTCACAGGGGAGGCAATTCAAGAGAAAACACTGTGACCAAGAACAAAACTGGAATTTCTGAGCTCAGAAGTCGCCGCTGTTTCTCTCTGGGGCCAGGCTGAGGTCATGCTGTGTGAAAGCATGGCAGTTCCACCTTTCGCTTTCACCTTTTGTAGATCTCTATTTGTGCCTCCTTGGCAGCCAAGCACCTCCTGAGGCCTGGCATATGGTATCTTCTGAAGCACAAAATAAAAATATTGCACCCATCTGTACCCCAACATGTTTTTGTGAGCCAGTTTCTGCACTCACAAAAGCAGGTTATTTAATATTACTTTAAAAAAACCCCAAAACAAACACAAACCCAAACTTAAAGCAATGTCACAGGAGTATTTTCAGCTTTGGGTATCTGAAGTATTTAATCAGCAGAAACACAGACAGAATCACATTTACTCTTGGGCTGTTATCCAAGATGTTGGTAGGATGAATGGGCCCTAACACGGAATTAAATGCAATTAATGCCTATGGCAAGGTTCCTTTACATTCCTGAGAAATAAAGGAGAATTCATCCCTCGTGTAATAACCTTATTCAAGATTATTAAATGCACTAGTTACTAATACTCTTAGTCCTGTAGCATCTCTCAGCTTTTTTAAATGTCCAGAGTCCGGGAAAATTAGAAAATAAGACTGGAAGCAGCCAGAGATAAACTTCTTTTCAAAGTCCCAGTTCTCTCTGCTGTTGCCTTAATGTTAGAAAGTGCTTTCCTGGGGCAGGCACGCAGCCAAATCCTATCTGGGGAAATTCCCTGCCACATAAGTTATTTATTTCATTCCAGTGGCACTATTTTATAATGGCCCTTCCTGGTATTTTCTCTTTGCCTCTCAGTTTAGCTGTGCTGAAAAAGTGCTGGCTTTTTATGCTCGGATTGAACATACTGGGAATTTATTTATTTTTTTTCTAAATCACTGGACAGCTCCCCCCCCTCAGTCTTTGAAAACTTATTTCTGGGTGTGTAAGTCCACCCCAGTTTCTAGGGAAGGCTTAGAAACTCTTTTCCTACCTGACTCTCCTGAGAACAAGACGTATTGGCTGCTCATAACTCACATAAACGTTCAGTGTTTCACGACAAAAAGGAACATGCTGAATTATTTTTATCTCTTCTCCCAGAATAAATCCCTGCACAGTTCATTTCCAGGCATCCATCACCTCACACCAGAGGCAGGGCTTTGGTAACGAAGGGAGATCTAAGCAGAGAGGCCTCCTGAGCATTAACCTGCTCCAAGTGGGATAGAGGCAAAGCAGGACCACATTCCACCTCCAGAAGTCAAACCTTGCCACGGTACCTTTAAAGCAAAAATTTCCCCAACACGTGCTTGCACCGTTGGCTTAATTAAAAAGGACCACAAGGAACCTTGTTCTCTGCACTGGAATGGATCTGTCTGGAAGTGTCAGATACCAAGGACAGATAGGAAACACAGCACACACTGAAGAGACCTGTGGGAATAATTTGAAAGCAAATATTCAAAATACAATAAATCCTGCCTCTATCTGCTGAAGAATGACCATGAACTGACCTGCAATTTTGCTGCAGCTTATCTCATCTTAGTCATTTATCACTGCATCAAATGATTCTTGGTCTGTGAATTATGTAAATTAATGTAAATAAAGGAAAGTCAGTCTGTGATCACCAGCCCTTAGCAGGAAGTGATGTGTTGTTGTTCCAGCCCTCTGAAATGAAAGTGTAAACTCTTAAATGCTTTAAGAAAGTGTTCCCTAGAAAACTAAAAGATTTTTCATTGCTAGAGAACCAGTTTTCAATATTTAGCATTGTTGTAGGGGACATTTCTGTTTATCTGGTTTGTCTTTGTGTGGGCCATTAGCATGAGTGAGGGATTAAAAAATTAGCATATATTAGGACTAAGAGAACAGAGAAAGAAGCAAACCTTGAAGCAAGTTGGTATAGTTGCTAAAATTTGAACCACTGGGCAAGTGGAAAGGAGTCAAACAATATGGTATTCAAAATGTACCTTTTCATAGACATGGGCCACGTCAAACCTGTGCTTTTTTGCTCTCAGCTTCCTCTCTGCCCAGAGAAGCTGTGGCTGCCCCATCCCTGGAAGTGTCCAAGGCCAGGTTGGATGAAGCTCTGAGCAACCTGAGATAGTGGAAGGTGCCCCTGCTCATGGCAGGGGGGTGGAACTGGATGATCTTTAAGGTCCCTTCCAATTTAGTCCTGATCACAGAATCACAGGATCATTTAGGTTGGCAAAGGTCTCTCAGCCCATGGATCCCCCCTGTGCCCAATCCCCACCTTGTCCCCCAGCCCAGAGCACTGAATGTCACAGCCAAACCTTCCTTGGACACCTCCAGGATGAGGACTCCACCACCTCCCTGGGCAGCCCCTTCCAATGCCTGACAACCCCTTCCAGGAGAAATTCCTCCTGATGTCCAACCTGACCCTCCCCTGGCACAGCTGGAGGCCGTTCCCTCTCCTCCTGTCCCTTGTTCCCTGGGAGCAGAGCCCGACCCCCATCTTGCTACAAACTCTCTTTTCTCCTCCAGAATCTGCAAATGCTGACTTTCCAGGTAAAGCCATGGCACCAAGAGCTCCCAGGCTCCCTGTTGAGCTGGAGCTGGAGCCCACATTTGCTCTGGGCAGCCCATCACCACGTGAGTGCTGGCAGCAGGTTTGCTCCGGAGCCGCAGCTCCCCCGTCATCCTGGCAGCTCCCTGTGAAATCAGCTCTGGCCTCGCCCTCCCAGCTGCTGTTATTTATTTCTTTAGTAAACAACATCTCTCAGTACTTTCAAAAAGTAAATTTCCCAGTTTCTGGGAAAAAGGAATAGAATTAAATCAAATCAAAGCTTTCACAAGATTTCCCACGAAACAGATGTCCTGCCCACTTGCCACTTTTTATTAGTAGTTCAGGGAATAAAAAACAAGCCTTCTGTGCTGAGCTTGGACAAATGGAAGTGGAGCTTGTAAAGTCAGTGGTTACACTTGAAAACTTAAGACTTGGGTTTGAATTTCACTCTGAATCACTCTGCCTTCTTAAATATCTTGGGTATATTTCATAAGAATGAAAAAATCAAGTTTCACAGGCCTTTTAGACATGCAGCTTGTGTTTTTAAAGCAGCACATATATATGTTGAACCTGTGTGAATTCACCCTTCCATCTGTCCAAATATATCAAGTATCTGTAAGGGACTTTGGAGTTCAGCACAGAGGATGGTGGATGTCCTTGGGGACATTCCCCCTTCCTCAAACAGACAGTTTGCAAGACCCATAAGAATTTGAAAGAAAGGAAGAAGGACAAAATATTAAATGAGACTGGATTGAATTGAATTGGGTTTTAAAGACAAACAGGAGTTGTGTAGTTGTTGTGTAGGGCACCCAAAGCATGAGGATCCAGCCCTGCAAGGATGGGCCACCCCTGTAGGTGGGAAAGCTCATCCTTTGTGCTCACCATCCCTGCTCAAGGTCTTCCAGTCAGCCTTGTAATCAGGGAAATTGGATGAGTGGGGCTGAACTGGCCTTTTATTCATATACAGATTTAAACACCTTCTGGTGCAGGTGTCTCTGCACTGGCAGGACCAGAGAAAGAGTGAAGAAACTCCAAGGAAATGTAGTTCCCACACCTGGCAGAACAAGCCTAAATAATAGGTTGTGTCCATGTCCAGAGAAGGGCAATAAAGCTGGGAAGGGGGTGGAAAACATGTCCTGTGAGGAGCAGCTGAGGGAGCTGGGGGGTTTATCTGGAGAAGAGGAGGCTCAGGGGGGACCTCATTGCTCTCCCCAACTCCCTGACAGGAGGGGGCAGGGAGGGGGGTCGGGCTCTGCTGCCATGTCCAAGGGAAAGGAGGAGAGGGAATGGCCTCAAACTGCACCAGGGCAGGGTCAGGTTGGAGATTAGAAAAATGTTTTCCCTGCAGGAGTGGTCAGGCCTCGGAATAAGTATCCCAGGGAGGTGGTGGAGTCCCTGTGTCTGGGAGTGTCCCAGAGGTGTCTGGATGTGTCCCTTGGGGCCATGGATTAGGGGTGATTGTGGTGGTGTTTGGTGAAGGTGGGACTGGGTGATCCTGAAGGGCTCTTCCAACCTTGATGATTTTGGGATTCTCTGTCCCAGCCCTCAGTAGTCCGAAATCTGTGGATGAGCTCCTCTGCTTACCCCTCTCAGGTTTTGATAAAGGTGTCACAGTTTATACCCCTCTGCCTCAAGGAGCCAAGTTCAGACCTCATTTAAGCTCTGACAACTTGCAGTGTGACCACATCAGCTTTAACCTTCTATCTTACACATGAGATGGTCTTGTGGAGACTCCAGTATCACCAGCTTAAAATACTCTTAAATATGCATTAAAATTTTCTTTAAATATTCTTTAAATATATAAATCTTTAAATATTCTTTAAAATGTTCTCTGATCACTACATTATTGCCTTTTTTCTTTTTTAGAGGGATGACTGGTCATGTATCCCCTCTCAAACAAGGAACTGAATCCTAATTTCTAGAAGGTTCTTCTGAAGAGAAGAGAAGAGCACTGAACACTGTCACTGATCAGCTGATGAGATTCCCCTTGCTAATTTTTCCCTCCACATTAACATCCTTAAACAGAATTTTATAGCCTTTGGACATCCAGCAGTACCTCACCCATTATATGTGCAGCTGCTTTCATAGCACATAACCCATCAAGAGAGGAAATGCAACTCCCCAACCCCAGCCCCACCTATTAACTTCTTTCATATCCCATTTTTTAGCTTTTTTTTTTTTGTGTGTGTGTGTGTGTTATTTGACTCATTGAGTCAAAAAGTCGTGACCTCTGGCAGAAAAAAGGTGTGTGAGAAAAATGATGGCACGGAGTTTTTTCTCTCTCCCATGGCCAGGAATATGTTTTCAGGATCATAAAAAGAAGAAGGAAAAGCAAGAAATCAAACAAGCAGAGAGGGAGAAGTGCAGGAAGGAAGGTGAGGAAGGGAATGGCAACGTCAGTGTGTGAGGGTGAAAGGAGCCAAACTTTCAGAGGAGGAATTCCCAATCCAGCAGCAAGCCTGGAAGCAAAAGTTCCAAAGAAAGAGAGGATGGAAGAGTAAAAATCCCCCAGCACAAGGAGTACCAGTGGGTGGAGAGTCAAAGAGGGATTTTTAAATGCTGATTATGTTTCGTATCAAACCATACAAGAACAGTGGGTTAATGAGAAGGGCTGGCTGGGGCCTCTCCCACAAATCAATTGTCTTGGGGAGAGGGGAGAGGGGAAGAAAAAGACTCCCCTCCACAAAGAAACCCAACAACAACAAGAGATCAAGATTTTTCCCACACTTAATAACGTTTTACACAGTTACAATGAAGGATCTCCAGGGAGTGCAGCTGCTTTGTAGAGCCAAGTCATGTACTTGGGAAAAAGCAGCTAAATGAAACTGTAATAGAGCTCAAGCTTTTGTATTCTGGGGAAAAAAAAATATCCCACAAATATATGTACAGGAGAAGCTTTTTAAGAAACAGTCCTTTAAAGAAAGAATGAGGAAAAACAAGCAGAAGGGAAATGTATTTTCAAGCATCAATGCCAAACCCTGCTACAGAATTAACTTGCTTATTTATTAATGATAATTAATTACTGTTTGATTCACGTAGCTTGAAGGTCTTCAGTGCGATTTTATTTGGTGAAATACATCAAATTTTATCCAGGAAAAAATGATTAAAAATGAAATGACTGGACACCCACACCCAGGCTCCTTGTGAGGACATGCAGTAACCAAATACCTGCCTGCAGTGGATGGAGCTGAGAAGAAAATGTGACAATCAGAGGCAGCTCCAGACTTCACAAGTTTGTACTAGCCCAAGCAAAGACTTAAATTTAGGACCTAAATGTTAACCACAGCTCTGAGAAGCAATGGACTGTCTTTTTGAGTAAATTAGATTTTCCTGTTACAGACGTTTAAAACATAATTGTGATTAATGGAATCTGAATTTCACTAAAACAAAAGAGAGGGTTTTTTTCTTGGCTCTGACACAAACTTTTTGAGTAACCACTATCTCAGAGGCTTATTTCACTCTTCTAAACTGGTTATAAAAATGTTTCTTTTGCCTGTTTAGCCCTTAACCTTTTCCCAAGTGCTTTCTCCATGTGACACCCTCGTGACGCTCTGCACTGCAAATACACAGACTTCCCAACAATATGGAATTCTTGTGATTAATGGGAACTCATTAAATGTCCTGCAAGCACTTTCTGCACTGTTATTTAGACATTGAAAAAACCCATAAACCATTAAGAGGCAACGTGGAAGTGTCCAAGGCCAGGCTGGATGGGGCTCTGAGCAGCCTGGTCTGGTGGAAGGTGTCCCTGCCCATGGCAGGGGGGTGGAACTGGGTGATCTTTAAGGTCCCTTCCAATCCAAGGCATTCTGTGGCTCTGTGATTCTATAGCTCCATGATTCCATGAACATTGCTTTTTATTTAAATAAGCCATTTGCAGTTTGTGGTGAAAACTCACAAGCCAAAACAGCGTCACACACGTGATGGAACAAACACGTGACCCTTCTTCCTCTTCTGGAAAGCCACATTCCCACCCCAGTCCCACACCTCCTTGTGCCCCACAGCAGAGCAGCCCAGGGGGACAAATGCCTTGAAGATGGTGAGGGAGGGACCCCTCAGGTCTGTTCTCAAGCCACCTCTGTGTCAGTGGAGGAAGAAGCCAAAGCTCAGGAGAGCTGTCCCACCACCTCTCCATGCCCAGACACAAGGCATAGGGTGGAACCAAGTGATATCTCAGGTCAGCTGAGGTATTTGGAGATAGGACTCAACACTCCTTACATTTCTGAGGAGCAAACAGACAACTGTGGCTGGTCTTTGAGCTCCCCTGTCCTGGTTTCTAAATCCACTGTCTGGCTGGGAGTGGAAGCTGCTGGGTTTGAGCTCTACTCTGTCATTGTATTTAATGGCAGAGCATCTTGCAGACACTCCAAAAGAGGGGAATTGCATCTTATTTGCATTTGTTTCTCTGCTCTAAAAAGGATTAAGGGTGACTGGTTCAGAGGAATCCTGCCTGATAAGTCTCCTGGAAACACAGAGCACTCCCCGTTCTGCATAAGAATTAGCATCTTCTATGAAAGAAGATGATTTAAATTTATAAAAAACCCCACCCAAACCACAACACCCTGACTTACTTAGTGCTAGGATTTCATGCCTTGCTCTCTTATTCCTATTTCTAAGACAGTGGTAGCACGCTGAGTCACAGCACACGTGGGAAACTTTGCTCTGGGTTGCACAACGTCACCGCTCTCCTGCAGCGTGATCTTACGAAATTCGGGAGGATTATTAGGCTGAACCAACAGTTGTGTGTCTGAAAGGCCATCTTATATTATGTAAACAAACAGCTTTTAGTCCCAGAACAAGAGGTCCTTGTGCAAGATTGAGCATCACCATTGCATGGTCCAGGCACCGCTGGCCCCGTGCGATGGAATTCCTGAGAAAGAAGCAAAGTCTTAATAGTAATGTTTCATTTAAAAAAAAAAAAAAAAAGGAAATTAGCCTGATTTTTACAACTGCTGGTGAAGTCTAAGATCCCACAGTCTTTCTCAGAAATGAGAAAAGGATTCAGGCTTGAATTACTTCCCATTCTTTCAAGTGGATCTCTGGCAAGCATAGCGTGGCAATGTCTGCTGGATACGAATTCCTTGGCCCTTATACCTGGGTGCTCTCAGGTGCTGTGAACTTGGGTCAAGTTCAACCCATTTTTCCACATTTCTCGGGGCACTTTTTGTTGGAGTGAGCTGCTCCTCCTCAGAGCAAGCTGAGGGAAAGGAGGGACGTGATGGCACCGACGTTCACCCTGACGTGGCACAGCTTTCCTGGAGGCAGGACTGTGGTGCAGCCAGAGGAGAAGAGCTGCAGCTTCCTCAAGCTTCCCACAGCCCCGTTGGCACTGGTTGTCAGAAGACCTGCCAAGGAAATGTCACCCTCTGGGTGTCCCAGCCAGCTCTCTGCACCTCGGGGGCTGGAGCTCAGCTCTTGGGTACAGCCAAAGAAAGGTTGCTCCAGGTGCCAGCAGATTCCAAGGAATGAACACAGCATGCACAGAGGGCTGCCTTCACCCACCAGCTGGAGGGGAACACAGCAGCCATTGAAACTTATTACAAAGTAGGTAGTATTTACCCAGAAAGCCTTTATGGCCTTTTGCTCAAACACATGTGCTGTTTGGGCTCAGGATAATACTCAGAGAGATACAGGTCTCTTGAGGCTTGTGCATAATTTAAACTTGCTGGCTCGAATTTTTCTTTCTAGAGTACAGAAATGCTCTGATTCACCTCAGGGACAGATATGTGGACTTTCAATACAAAAGGCAAAGTGCTCTTTAGTCTCTGGCAGCAGCATCTGGCACTGCTGCAGGTGGGGAGGGGGGCTGGATGCTCCCACTGGATAAGCCTCCAGTCGGGATTTCAGGGGCTGATAAGGTACTGGGGAGGAAGATAGAAGAGCTGGAAAAGACATGGGCTGAGGAAGTGTGATTTCAGAGTTGCAGGGCCCTACCAGGTGAACTTCTGACCAGAACCCATCCAGTCACAGGCCTCTCCTGGTTACCCTCAGCTGTCTGCAGGTTTGCAGTTCTGCACACTGGTCCTCCCTTTCTCACTTGCATTCACCCTCATTCCAGAGGCTACATTCCCACTCCTTCATTCCTCACCTTGTTCTACTCCTGGCCTTCCATCCATGTCCTGTCCTCTATCCCCTTTACCTCTCACTACCCTCACACCCTGCTCCTGGCTCTATTATCCCATTTGCCCAAAGCCTGGTCACTCCACTTTGCTCTTTCCCATCTCTCTCATCTCCCTCCCCAGATCAGAACTTTCCATCTGTTTCCCACTTTCTCTATGCATCATCTTTCAATCCTTGTCTTCACACCCAGTCACTGTACATATGTGTTTTTACAGTTTCCAACCTGTCACCACTGACTGCTTTTATTTTACTGGGACCCAATTCGAGCTCATTCCTCCTTTAATTCCATGGCATGGCTATGACACCTCTTTCCTCTGTCCCTTCCTTATACTCCTGATGCCTTTAGCAGATCCATGGCTCTGCTGTCTTCCCACCATCACTGGCCTGTCCTACCTCCCAGCTGTCCTGAGAGCTTCCTACCCAGGAGAACAGAGCATCTCTAACTCTGGATCCCACACCAAAATCCCAGCTTTCTTCTCATCCCCTCTGATTCATCACTACACTCTCCCATCTGTCTCCACTTCTCCAGAGAAATGCACCAGTTTCCCATGACAGAAGATGAACAAGAAGCCCACAGACCCTTCTGTCTCCCTTGGTTCCACTTCTGTGACTGCACCATGAGACCAAGTACAAAGGAGATGGGATTTGTTGGTGGCTCATCTGCATGTGATCCCTCTCTTAAATTACCTACTGTTTTCCTTCCAAAGGAAAGAGTCTTGCCTCTTCCAACATTTTTCTTTTCACATTATAAGTGTACTTCAGTCTTTCCTCCACTACTCATTTTTCTTAAAACCTCTCTCCCCCTCCAGTTGTTGACTGGTGTCTTTTTTCCTCCATCTCCAAGTCCATTGAATTCACCATTTTGAGTGATTCCTTTCTTCCAGTATCATTCTAGACCCTCTCCTAACAATTTCCTGCCATGGTAACACACTGGATATGCTTCTCAGCCTCATTAAATGAGCTCTTTCAAGTCTTCATATTTTTCTTATACCACCCCTTTACTTTGAGCTGTAGATCCCTGTTGGTTCTGTCCCTAGATTTTAAACTTCTTTTAGCATATGAAAGGAGGACCCATCCCACATGTAGCCTTGTCTTTAATCCTTCATGTTAATTCTTGTGGGCAACCTCATCTTCAGGAAGAATCTCAGGGGCTGGGAGAGACCTCAGGCAGCTGCCTGGCCCATCCCTGGGAACAGGGCAGGCCCAGCCATCATTTAGGAGAGATTTTTGACTACCTAGGTGGAAAAAACCCCCAGTGACAGAGACTGCAGAGGTTCTCCAGCCAGCCTATGCCTGACTTTCCTATTCAGATTGATAGAAAGTTCTTTCCTGATGTCTGACTCATTCTTGCCACAGTTTAAACCTGAGACTTCTTTCCCTAATGGCCACAGACAAGGAGAATGGATTCATCTTTGCAGCAGCCTTTTATGGTAGGATATTCTCTCCCATCCTTCACTTCTCTGGACTAAACAACCCCAGTTCATACACAGCCATGTCCATCTAATTCCTGTTCACCCACATTGGTCTCCTCTGGTCTTAATTCCAACAGTGTATCTCTCTTGAATCACAGTCCAGACACAGCTTTTCTAGTGCTCATCAGAGTAAACAGTTCAAATGCCCTGCAGAGTGTCTTTTGGTCCATATATCCCAGAGCCACCTCCTGAAGAAATTCCAGAGAGCAGGGAGAGCTACATGGTTTTATTCTCACCTAAGCCCAGTACTTCACAGAAGGCTTTGTTGAACCACATCCTATTTTTCTCCTGGTTTTTCCAACACCTTTGTGCCATCTGGGGTATGATCACAGGTCCCTGTAGCTCACTGAGACCTCTTGCTACATCCAGTTTACACAGACTCTCCCTAAATGATGTGGCCTCCCACCCACCCAGGCAGCTAAAAATCTCCTCCGTGGGCTTTCAATACCCCACATCTGTGTTCAGACAGTATATTTTTCTTTAGCCCTAATTAAATAAAAGCTTCTTCTGCTTTCACACACCCCAAATATTTCCAGAGAGGTGGTTTTCCTCACCAGCTCTCACCTTGGTACAGCCTGTCCCTGCTGAGTTCCCCCCCTCACCTTCTCTGCTGTGTCAAACCATCAGCATCTTGTCACCACTTCACACACCATCCCTCATTTGATGCTGAGCTTCCAGCTTACACTCTGTTTGGCCAGCAATGGCCCTTTTATTTCCACTTTACAAGCAACTTTGGGTTTTTTTCCTAATTTCCCTCTATGCTCCAGGGCAGACTTCCAGAAACAAACTCCCAGGAACTTCATTACCCTTGTTAAACTCCTAAAAACTTCATCTTTGTCAGGAAAGCTGCAATAAATAAACACAGAGATGAATACAGCAAGGAATGTTTGGTGTGCTGAGGACCCTAAAAGCCCTCCTGACTGGCACTGTCCTCTTGCTTCCTTATTGTCCCCTCATCTCACTCCTTCACCCACCAGCTGCTCTCCTGCAGTTCTATCATATATTTTTTGGGAAGAAGCCTCTCTCTCCAATGTCTAGTTGTGCAAGACCCAGTCCAATGGTGTCCCAGTCCCTGACTGGTGTCCTAGACACAATCTGACAACAAATATCCCAAAGTCATGGCAGACCATACGGGAAAGTTGACTTTTGACAGCAAGTGGCTGCAAGTTGTTTGCATTTGACCACAGCCTGGCAGGGTGAGGATATCAGCTGATTTCCAGTGAGCAAAGCTGCTAAAAAGACACCAAAATTAGCTCTCAAAGTGAGTTTCATGGCAGTTGCTGCATGACCCTGGTGTGAAAGGAAAACTCATCTTTTAAGCTGGCACTGTTGGTTTAGAAGTAAAATACCTGTGGAGGGCAGTGGAGGGAAAGGAGCACTTTTAGGATGAGGATTTCAAGGGATAAAGAGAAAACTTCAGTTTTCAAAGCCCTTGGACACAGCACTGTGAAGGAGAAAGCACATAAGGAAATCATATATAACCCTTTCCTGGTTTCAGTGGGAAACAGTCGATGCTGGTCAGCAACTTAAAAATGTGAACACCTCCCCTCCTCTTGCAGGAGCTGCACTGGCCCTGCAGACCTGGACCTCTAAATAAAGGTAAAAAAGCAACTATGAAGGCCACAGTTCCTAAGAAAAAGCCCTCTGTGCCAGGCAGTAGCAGGGCTGGGGATGCTCAGAAGGGAGTGCTCTGTATTCATGTTTACATATTGATTGTTTTGAAGCCTCTTTCAGTTCCAGGAATGGTAGACTATAAAAAACAAAAAAAAAGATATATACGTGTGGTTTGGCACCCAAAGAGAGCTTCAACTCATGCATCATTGCCAGTTGCCAACATCTGCAAATTATTACATGTTGGTTTGGTTTTGGTGTTGTTTTTTTTTAAGCCTCAGACTACAAAACTGACGTCACTCGCTGGTTGCACCTACTGCCAAGCAACAGGGTGGAACTTTGGCATGGGATTTCTGCCAGTGCAGGTCACTGAGTTTACCAATAACATGATTTTGTGATAATGCTTGTCCTCACTGCTGCTGTGCCGTGGAGAAAATTCCAGCTAAATGAAACTCAGAGAGAAACTTCGCTTTATTTTCAAGCCTGACTGGTGGAAAAAAAGAACATTGAGATTTATTTTTAAAACAACCTCCCTCTGAAAATGTAACACCACCGTGGTGTAAAGACACTTGGCTTTGTCAAAGGAGGAAAATAATCTGCACAGATGATTTTGGAAGCATGTGTGTGAGCAGTGGGGAACTGTCAGAGTGTGGAGCTCTCATTCTTGCTGAAATCCTTGGCAATGATCTGTACACAGAAAATCTGATGCCAGGAGAGCTCATACAAGCCCAGAGGGTCTCGTGACTGACACACAGCAGGGCAGATGTGTATGCAAGGAACCATCCCTAAACAACATCTGCCTCAGACACAACTGAGGAAGAAAGCACCATCCTGAACAATTAAGCCCCAGCTGCTAGGCAGTGAATTCCTACTCAAAGTACATCAGGTGGCAACAATTCATGGGGGCAAACACCACTGACCTCAGCAGCTGCAACATGCTTTTTTCTTGCTTATAAAGAGCAAAGAGGTAGGTACTGGCCATCATGGCACTGGCCTTCCCACTCTTCTTGCCAGACTAATTTCAAGGCCACAACAGCAAACCCCAGCACTGCCTGGGTGCTTCATGGAAAAATGGTACCTCGTGGAAAAATGGTGCCTCATGAGACTCGGTGTTTGTTTGCAGAGAGAACAGGCACAGAAGGACAGCCAGAGTTTATTGGACTGGAGAAGAAAGGAAGATTAAAAAAACACTGGTTTAAAAATTCAAGTTTGATCTCTCTATCTTAAGCTGTTACATTTCAGGCTCCTTTGACTTCATGGCCATTTTAGCTTCAATTCAAATTGAATCTCTATTCACAGGCACAGTGTTATCCTGGCACGTTGTAGTGGGTTTCTGTGGTTGGGTTTTGGTAGTGGGGGGCAACTACAGAGGTGGCTTCTGTTAGAAGCTGCCAGAAGCTTCCCCTGTCCCGTGGAGCCAATGCCAGCCAACTCCAGGATGGACTTTCTGCTGCTGGCCAAGGCTGAACCCATCAGGAGTGACAGTAACACCTCTGGGATAACAGATGTAAGAACAGAAGGTTATTGCGCAGAAGAAATTCCAACCAGGGAAGAGAGGAGTGAGAACATGGAAATAACAACGTAGACACCAAGGGCAGTGCAGAAGGAGGGGCAGGAGGTGCTCCAGGTGCCAGAGCTGTGGCCCCTGTGGCCCGTGGTGAAGACCGTGGTGAAGACCATGGTGAAGCAGCTGTGCCCCTGCAGCCCATGGGGGACCATCAGGGTGCAGAGACCCCCCTGCAGCCCTTGGAGGAGCCCGTGCTGGAGCAGGTGGATGCATGAAGGAGGCTGTGACCCATGGGAGGCCCAGGATGGAGCAGGTGGATGCATGAAGGAGGCTGTGACCCGTGGGAGGCCCAGGATGGAGCAGGTGGATGCATGAAGGAGGCTGTGACCCATGGGAGGCCCAGGATGGAGCAGGGTCCTGCCAGAGACCTGCAGCCCCTGGAGAGGGAAGCCCAGGCTGGAGCAGGTTTTTCCCGGGTAGGACTTGTGGCCCCTGTGGGGGACCCACATGGGTACAGCTCATTCCTGAAGGACTGACCCCATGGAGGACTGACCCACGGGACAGCAGGTTGGGAAGAGCTGCTGCCCGAGGGATGGACTCACACCAGAGAGGTCCATCAAGGACTGTCTCCTGTGGGAAGGACCCCACTGGAGCAGGGGAAGGGCTCCCACTCCTCTCCCTGAGCAGCAGCAGAGACAACAACTGACTGCAACCCCCATTCCCGTCCCCCTGCACCGCTGGGGGGGAGGAGGGAGAACGTGGAAGGAAGGAGGGGTGGGGGGAAGGTGTTTTTAAGACTGTTTTATTTCTCACTCTTTGGCTTTTATCCTGTCAGTAATAAATTTAAGTACTATCCCCATTTTGAGCCTTGTTTTGCCCCTGAAGGTGATCAGTCACTGACCTCTCCCAGCCCTTATCTCTACTCATGAATTCTTAGCTTAGTTTTTTTCTCTCTCTCCTCTGTCCAGTTGCAGAAGGAGAGTGAGAGAGCAGCTTTAGTGGGTACCTGATACCTGGCCTGAGTTAACCCACTACACACATCCACGAGCTACACTGAAGCAAAAGCACTGCTGTATTACAAATTCAAGCCCTGCTTGATTTTGCAACCACTTCCCAGGACAAATTAACCCTAAACCATCAACAGATCCACAGCAATGAAGGTTATTGTTGCTGTACCTGCCACATGCATCAGGCCTGTGAGAAAAACACCCGAGCCACAACAAAAGGCCTGCAAAGGGAAAAATTAGAAATGCGAGTTTGAAAAGCCCACGCTTTGTAAGCCACAGTGAAAAACAGCCAAACCTGCTGTGGGTGAAGATGTATGTGCCAGAAAAATATATGCCTGCATGGCCATGAAAGAAGCCACAAAAGGTCTAAACAGGTTGCCCAGAGAAGCTGTGGCTGGCCCTGGATCCCTGGAAGTGTCCAAGGCCAGGTTGGACGGGGCTCAGAGCAACCTGGGCTAGTGGAAGGTGTCCCTGCCCATGGGGTGGAACTGGATGATCTTTAACGTCCCTTCTAACCCAAACCATTCCATAATTCTATGATAAACATCAAGATGCAACTCTCCTCTTCAGGAATGTTGATTAATTAAACCTAGACCAGGTTCTCCTCACTGCTCTTGCTCAGCACTGACATTCTGTCCATCCAGTTTCAGCAAGATTTTCTCTCTCACACACAAAGTGAATCACAGGTCAGCCCGAACACTGTTGGATACCTTCAACTCTCCCAATCTCTGATGGTTCTGTTTTAAACCATGATAAGGTTTTTCCATGATAAGCCAAGCTTTCCTCAGCTCCTGCTGAAAGGCGAGGCTTTTTCCTTATCCCACCAGTGTATATGGCCGTGTTTATGACTGGCACACCCCAACCAGAGCTGGCAGAGGCAAACAAGTGCTGCCTCTCAGCTGCCACAGCTCAAAGTCCAGCTTATTATTTCCTACATAAGCTTGAATGGATGAGTCATGAACCCACGTGCTTTTCTGCTACGGGAATAGTAACTTTTGGTGAGGGAACAAGCAACTTCTGCAGTTGGACTGAATGGAGCCCTTCACATTTTAAACGTATCAGTAACAAAACACACTCGCCCTGAAATCCCCTGTGAGATGGGCTGAGGGCACAGTGTAACCCAAAACAGGGAAGAAATAAAAAAAGAGCTGACCTGCTCTCACACTCACTTGCTCATCTTCTGCAGCCTTGGGGTTGCTCTCCCTTCCTTATCTTCAATCTCAGCTTTAAAAGCCACAGAAACTCTTTCCCCCCTCTTAAAAATCCCCACTGTTTGAATTCTCCCTCCCACACACAGTGACTGTAAACAGATGGTAAAATGAGTTTGTGTGGTGCCGTGCACAGTAAAATTACCTGCTTGCTGCACTGCCATTATCAGTGATTTTCCACAGAATCCCCGTGGAAAATCATATTAAAATGATACATTTTTATTTTATCATAATAAAAATGATAAGCTGAAAAGCAGTACCACGGTCCAGCTTCTGATGGGTGACAACCAGGAGCAAAGGGGAACAGGGAGGGCAATGGGAGGACCCCTGGATGGACATGGGATGGGAAAAGGGTGTTGTGACTGCCCTGTGCATGGCACTGCCCCCTGCAATGGTACCAGAGGGTCTGGGGAAAACCTGGCTCTGCCCACTGACCTTCCCACCCCACTCAGGGGTTGCTGCCTCTGTCTTTCCAGCAGGGATGGGGGAAAAGTGTCTCTGGGCGGCACTTGGGAAGCCAGGGAGAGCTGTGAGATCCTCTTTCCACTGCTGAGATAACCTGGAGCTGGATCAGGATGCTTCCAAAGACAGAAACCAGAAAGAAGGAAATTAAGAGTTAAGCAAAAATAAATGAAACATGAACAAAAATAGCCCTAAACATGTCTGATATGCCATAAATCCTGTTCTCCAGGGAGGGGTGGGTAGTTTGCAAGTTTGATCTGCCTGTTAAGACCTTTCCCTAGTGAAATCTGAAGGCCAGGCTTGCTCTCACAGTGTCCATCAAGAGGGAACCCCTCGAAAACTGGGTCACTGAGGTTCCCTCCTGGAGCCAGGCCACCAGGAAGGAGCCCAGAGGCACATCCCCGAGCTCTGCAGGGTGCAGGAGGCACTGACCCGGGTCACACAGCAGCACCCACGCGGTGACCCGACTCCCTGACACCCAACTGAGGGCCAGGCTGTAATTTAAACAAAGCTGGTGATCTTCTATCAGCTCCAACGAGCTGGAGATGTTGAACCCATGAGCTCACACGGCCTGGCGTCATCTCACTGAGCTGACAGCACCAGATGGATGAACTCAGGGTGCCCTCTGCTTCAGCCATGGCAAAAAAAGCTGGAGAAATAGCTCAGCACCGCTGTCCTATAGGGAAGGGTGGGAATTTGCCTCTTCTCCCAGGGAACAAGTGACAGGACGAGAGGAAACGGCCTCAAGCTGTGCCAGGGGAGGGTCAGGTTGGACATCAGGAAGAATTTCTCCCTGATAAGGGTGTTCAGACATTGGAATGGGCTGTCCAGGGAGGTAGTGGAGTCCCCATCCCTGGAGGTGTCCAAGATACAACTGGATGTGGAACTCAGCGCTCTGGACTGGGTGACAAGGTGGTGGCCAAAGGTTTGACTCCATGATCTTAGAGGTCTTTTCCAACTTCAGTAATTCTACGATTCCATGTTTCCTGACCAACAAACATGTTACTGGAATCAGGTAGGACAATCCTGCTCCTGGAGCTGCTTCTGCCAGCTGTGCCTGCTCACACTCTCCAGTTCAGTGCATCTCCTTCCAGTAAGCACAAAACAAATTCTCACATTTCCCGCCCGCCGCTTTTACACGCACACTCCATTCCACGTTTCCCCAGGGGTGTTCTCCACTAGATCTGCTCTGTGTAAAAGCAACAGATGGTTGCCAAAAAAAAAAACATATCCAAGACAAACAAACAAAACCAGCCCAATCAGCGTTGATGCAGTTGGTGTGGTGCAATTGTAATGCAATGGGGTTCTTCGACCGCTCCATCATTCCCTGTCATTACTGGTAAATTATTCAATCTGTTATCAAGGAAAATGCTTTAAACATGCAATCATCTGCTGTTTATCTTGTGTTCTAAAAGTCTGTGGTCATGTCAGATATGTCCTAAATTCTTTCATTTTATCTGCCCAGTTGTACACAGATGCCAGCACAAACAAATACCGGGTGCCCACACCTACGGGCAACGTAATGGGTTCAATCCACTTCTGATGCTCCTCTTTCATCTCCAAGGAAAAAGAAGGGGAAAAAGAAACCTGCTCCACCTGCGCTCTGCTCACACAATCCCATCACCACCAGCTTGTCCTGCACCTATTCCAATGGGGACTTCCCTGAGCAGTGTGGAACTGGCCCGTATTTTGGCACGGATTTACTGAGCCTGAGGAGTGACTTCAGTGACCAAACAGCACTTTGATGCTTCAAGGGATGATTGGACAAATGGGAAGGTCTGCAAGGGAATTATTTCTATAAGTCCATCAGTAAACTGGAAACCAAGAGGTGTGAATATCTTGGAGCTGAACATGTATGGCACTATTGCTGAAGACCAGGATGTTTGGCTGGGAGTAAAACCAGTTTTCTGCAGCTGCAGGAGGCCAGTGCAGGTGACATTAGACCCTCCTTGTGTTCCAGCTGGATTGTCCTCTCCCTGCCGGCCTTGAGCTGTAAAGTGCCCAAGAGAGATGTCCCCTTGAACAGCAGGCACTGCTGTCCCCTGGGAGCGGCTCCCAAACACTCCACCACTGGAAATCATCACCTTGTTTGCAAAGGTTAATGGGACAGGCTGGTTTCCAAGTGGGAAGCTCTGCCCAAAAGTGGGTTAGTGAGAGGGCGGGGAGGAGGCAAGGCCCTACAGAAACAGAACTTCACTTACCCAGCAGCTGTAACTGGGCAAGGCCACTGGCAGGATGCAAGAGGTGTTTATCTAATATGGGGAAGTGGACCAGGCCACTCATCTCCAGTGAGGATCTGTTGCCCAGGCATGGTGTTGTTGGGCATCCTGCAGCGTGGGATGTCCAAGACAGGACAAGTCTTTATACTGAGGAGCAGGAGTGTCCTCCAAAAAGGAACACAGAATCAATAGAATGGTTTGGGTTGGAAGGGACCTTAAAGATCATCCAGCTTCACTCCCCTGCCATGGGTAAGGACACCTCCCACTAGGCCAGGTTGCTCCAAGCCCCATCCAACCTGGCCCTGAACACTTCCAGGGATGGGACAGCCACAGCTTCTCTGGTCAACCTGGGCCAGGGCCTCACCACCCTCATAGCCAAGAATTTCTTCCTAATATCTAAACTAACTCTGCTCTTCAGCTTAAGGTCATTCTCCCTTGTCCCATCACTACCTGCTCTTGTAAATGGTCTCTCTCCATCTTTCTTGTAACCCCTTCAGGTCCTGGAAGGCCACAATCAGGTCACCCCAAAGCTTCTCTTCTCCAGGCTGAACAATCCCAGCTTTCCCAGCCTTTCCTCCCAGCAGAGCTGCTCCAGCCCTGGGATCCTCTTTGTTCCTGCTCTGGACTCTCTCCAGCAGCTCCATGTCCTTGCTGGGCTGTTCCCCAGGGCTGGAGCAGCTCTGCAGGGGGATCTCACCTGTGGGGGCAGAGGGCCCCCTGCCCTACTGTCCACAATGTGGGATCAGCCCAGGACACAGGGGGTTTTTGGGATGCCAAGGCCCATGGCTGGGGCATGTCCAGCCTCTCACCCACCAGTTTCCCCAAGTTTTTCTTGGTAGCAGTGACCAATTCCAGGGCTCAGCTTTGATTTCTGCCTGGTGTGAATTAAGTCACCTCATCAACCTACATCCCATACCTCAATGTGCTTCTCCCACCCCAAGACACCTTCCCCCCACCCCCTTTTATTCCTTCTCATTCCACTGTGCCAGTTCGGTGTATCAGAGCATGTAGGATGGGGAAGCACTGCCATGACCTCTCTGCAGGTCACTCAGAAGGGACAAACACAAGAGAAAAAACCCCATCAATTCTTGGAAAACAAGAACTAAACCCTCTTTTCCAGCCTTGGCTACTTGGCAGCTCCCACTAAATATCAAAGGAAACACAAACCGCCTTTCTCTCCTCTGACAAACGCTGCTGCACATGTCTGCTCACATCTATTTCGGGCACCAGGACTTATTCCAGGCAAATCACAGCTCGGTGTAGGTGTGTCAGGGATGATTCAGCACAGAAACATGCATGGCTGAGAACGTTCCATGCCTATGGAAAACACAAACGTTGTATATCCCTCGCTAAGCCAGATGACAGAAATCTCCCTTTTTGCCCTCACATTAACGCACGAGGGGGGTTCTGCTGGTTGTTGCTCCTTCCACCCGTGCAGAGGGTCAGTCCCAAGGTCTGTATTAAGCAGAAAGTGCCACAAAACAGCATGAAAATACTGATACCTGTTTGTTTTATTGCTGTCATGGAACAGCATTGAGTTTTTCCACAGCTAAGGACAGGGATAACAGCACTTTGGTGACAGAGACGTGACAGCCCGTGTTCCCTTGGGTTTGTATACACATATTTACAGAAAGAACACTTAATAGGGAAATATACTTAAGTAATGCCTTTTGTACCAGGAAACCAATCTATGAGTTTGATCAATCTGTTAGATTTTTACAGCTTGATTATTAAACCAAATTAACTCCCACTGTTACACACAGTTCTTGCATGAGACATATCACACACACCCACATATATACAAATATTTACTCTCGAGGAGAGCTGACCTCTCTTAATGCACAAACATTGTGTGCTACTCCAATTTAGATATAAAATGTCACATTTTTAAAAGAAAAGCCTCAGGGAAACATACTGAATGAAAATAGCCATTATGTCCATGAAAACATCTCATTATCCAAAATGGAGTTATGTTTAAAAGTGTCTTGTTTATTTAAAGCTCAAGTCTTAAAAATAAATGCCACATTTCTCATTCTGTTCGGATAAATATTCAATTACTTAACTTGTTTATGGCTCTAAAATGAACACTGGACTGTTCTGTTGTTTTTAGAAAAAATGAAAAATAAAATAAAAAAGTGTTGTAATGACAACCAAAGATTTAGTAGCCATTTTAATTGCTGGAGTTGACTTCATAGGAAGTGATCTTGGAGAAACACAGGCTTTTAGCAGGGCAATGATTTAATACACTGAATTCTCTGCAAGATAAGTCAGCAAGAATAGCAGTATTTTCAAATCTATTTTTGCCTATCTGAGGTCTCACAAGGAGTATCATTCCAGGGATCAAGAGGCAGCTGACTTGTCACGGGGCACTGCAGGAGAAACATTCTCCCCCAGCTCAGTTCTCATTAGATGTGAAGGGCTGATCTTGCACTTTCTGGATGGAGTTGCAAAAGAAAGCTGCTTTTGCCATTAATGTCACGGGGTCCAGATGTGGAGAGATGAGAAGCAGACTCCCTGCCACACTGCAGCTCTGGCAGAGGCTTCCAGCTGACAAAAAGCCTAAAAGCACGTGGTGATGATTTCAGTATTTCCCCACCAAAGAGCTCCACGGGTCTTCTGGCCGGGCTGGCAGGGAAGGCACTGCTGTGTTACCTGTCAGGCCCTTTTCTGGAGGACTGAGAGTAGGACATCCCTTTTCAGGGTTATAAAAGGGGTTATCCTTTGAATTAAGTACTGACCTGCTGTAGCCAATTTACCTGTGAATAATAAAAATCACAGACTTACAGAATTTAGGTTGGAAAAGACCTCCAAGGTCGTCGAGTCCAACCTTTGACCAATCACCACCTTGCCAACCAGACCCATGTCCCATGGTGTCCTGAACACTTACAGGGATGAGGACTCCACCACCTCCCTGGACAGCCCCTTCCAAGGCCTGACCACCCTTCCCATGAAGAAATTCCTCTTGATGTGAACCTCCCTGGTGCAGCTTGAGGCTATTTCCTCTCATCCTGTCCCTTGTTCCCTGGCAGCAGAGCCCGACTCCCCCACTCCCCCTTCCAGTCAGGGAGTTGCAGAGCCAGAAAGTCCCCCCTGAGCCTCCTTTTCTCCAGGCTGAGCCCCCCCAGCTCCCTCAGCCACTCCTTGTATGATTTACTCTCTAAATATCTAAGTAGGTACAGCACATTCCCTCAGGGAATCACAGAACTAAGGGTCAAATATACCTGTGCCAGTCTGGGCTCCAGAGCAGAGCATCCCCAAAATCAGAGGAGTATTTCAAGCCCCCTGTATGGCTTATGCCTAAATATAATGACAGAATGCCTGTGAAAACATGTCTACTATGATGTTGTGGTGTTTTTCCAGCAAGATGAGCTAGAACCAACCAAAACCCCCCCCCAAAACCATTTATCCTCAGTGGGCAGGAGGTGGGACACCAGGAGGGCCGCTGTGTCGCCGGCTGCTGGAGGAAGCAAAAACCATCTCCAGGCCGCCCTTCCCCTCACTTAAAGTTCCAGATTAATGAGCACTGCAAACACAGAAGGGAAAATTTTGAACTCTGACTCACTGGATTATTGTTTTTTGTTTATAAGACACACCTGCTAATTTTACGTTGGATGCGGGCGCACATCACAAACCGTGGGCACGTGACAGACCTTGGAAGCACCAGCGTTGCACATGGCACAACTTGATTAATCAATCCTGTTCCAATCCAGTTTCCTTGGAGCTCAGGGACAGACCCATAACATGGCATTAGGCTGGAGAGACAGCTGTGAACATATGAACACATGAAACACATGGAAGTTTTCCAGCGGCTTCAAAAATCCTGCTGTGAATCTGCCAGAGGACCTGAGCCCCTCTCCCACCAGAGGGAATCCCATGGCATTTGGGACCAGCCAGCAGGCCCAAGGCTCTCCCAACTGCAAAAATAAATCCCAGCTGACATTTTGCACCTGGTTTTTTCATCCAGCAGGATCACAGGGCTGACTCAAAACCAGAGGAATTGCGTAACACACAGCCCCACGTGATGGGAATGGCTGGATCCAAATCCTGCTTCCAACACTCTGGAAGGAGAAAAGGACCCTCAAGTGGGTGTGAAGGTCTGTGCTGCCAGAGTGTAAATGAGAATCAGGCCTGACAGCCTTTAAACAGCCCAGCAGTGCAGAGCCAGAGGGGAAGGCTGTCCAACTGAAATACCAGGGATTTGGGCAACCAGAAATTTGGAAGCAACAATAGGACTGATTGGACTGAGGCAAGGACTAGTGTTATCACATCTGCCAGCTCCAGAAATAAACAGCAATAACAAAATACCATGACCCCATAGCTTGAATCTTGAGTTTTCTAAAATTTAATGCTGACAAGTTAATTTGGTTTATTAACTCCGCAGGAACATTCTGGCCACCAGTTTGAGCTTTCCCCCAAAAATATGAGGTCTAGAAACAGGCTGTGACGCTGTGAGGTGTTGAAGGGAGCAGAGGTTCCTGTTCAGTCAGTCAGCTGCCTGAGCTCCTGACAAACAAGCACAGATATTCCAGTGGATCCCAGCATGACCATGAGCCCCTTTCCAACCCCGCTGGCAGATGCTCCCACCGGCAGTCAGAGGGCAGACTGCCACCTAGTGAACTGCTCTTCCTCCTCCTCCTCCTCCTCCTCCTCCCCTTTAAAGTGGCATCCCCACTGATTCTGTTTTCATAGGAAGGTTTTGGAAGGCAGGAATAAGATTATTGAAGGGATGTGAGCTGCTTTGTGAGGCCCCAGCTAATGTGACCACTCCATTCTTGATGTGGATTCTTGATCCTTATCACAGGCTGGCTATAGTTGGAACAGAAGGTTTTCTCACTCTCCCCAAATCCAGATTCCTCATGATGATGAAGGATCTCCCTATTTTTCTTTTTTCCTTTTTTTTTTTTTCCCCAAACCCAAAATAAAGACAACAAATCTCACTGTATTTTATTTCTGGAAGTCAGAGAGATTATTGGAGCCGTCATTCACAGGGAAGAAGCAAGTTCAGCCAAATTATTATAGGCATCCCTCCTTTCCTGAGAGGCCTAAGTATAACAGAGATGCAAAAAAATGCCTCACTGAATATGTCTGAAAATAACAAACGTTTCTAACCAGTCACTCCCCCTTGTCCGTGGCGTGGCATCCTAACGGAGCAAATAACAGCTCACCAGGGGAAGCAAAAACACCTCTGAGCAGCTTTTAACACAGTGGTTGGGTGTTATTTTGTGAAATATGCTGGGCAAGCAGAGAAAAGAGGCAGGGTGGAAGGTCCTTGGAAACCCAGGGACAGCCAAGGCAACAGGTCCAGGCTGGGCTGACCTTGCTCCTGTTGTTGTAAAATGGGAATGACAGGTCGGGCAGGTAATTACAGCCACTTAACCCTCATCTGCATTCCACACAATGCAGCCAAGGAATAAATACAACTACCCCCTTGTGTGAGGCTGTTCCTCAGGTTAACCTCCCACCAGCCAAGCAGCCTCCTTCCCAGTTAAAATTATTAGTATTTAAAAGTGTTCAATCCAGGTTTTGGTAACTGTCCAGTGGACCATCTTGTGTGCCCAGGTTTGTTGTGGAGGATCAGTAAAACATCTCACACCCCAAATACCCAAATATCACCAGCAATCCAGAAAAATTTACAAGAGCATGGAGTGACAGTCCAAGGGGGAATGGCTTCAAACTGAGAGTAGGGTTAGATTAGATATTAAGAAGAAATTCTTCCCTGTGAGGGTGGTGAGGCCCTGGCACAGGTTGCCCAGAGAAGCTGTGGCTGCCCCTGGATCCCTGGAAGTGTCCAAGGCCAGGTTGGACGGGGCTTGGAGCAACCTGGGCTAGTGGAAGGTGTCCCTACCCATGGCAGGGAGTGGGACAGGATGGTCTTTAAGGTCCCTTCCAACACAAACCATTCCGTGAATCTATGAAAAAAGGGGTCAAACCAAGAGCAAAGCAAGCTAAAAAAAAAAATTATGGATATAAGAGAAAGCTTCCTGAGAGGAAACTAACCTATACCTTCCATTGACTAAGAAAAAGTGAGTTTTCCAGTTTGCTTGGAATAGTTCTCTCCCTCTTCCTAACTCCAGCCAGGACTGATGTACAGTAAGACACCGGCTGGCAGTGGCTGGGGTAGGGATTGGGCAAACTGATGGGAACTTTCCATCCCGAGTTCCTTGTGCTGATGTAAGTCAGTGCAAGACCACTGATGGAGGTTGTGTCTATTTATATCACTCGAGGATCTGGCTCATGAATCACCCTGTTGCTGTGGCTGGAAAACACTGCCTCACCGGGAAAATCCCACTTTCAGTGACACAAAATCTCAATGGCAAGGGAAAGAGCTCCCTTCCAGCTCCAAAGAAAACTCACTTCAAATTAGGTGGGGCGACGTTCCCGCAACAATGGGAACTCACTCCAGCTCCTCCGTGGCTGTTCAGCTCAATTGAGACTGTCTAAACATCTCTTATTGGGTCTTTCCTACCAGTGTTTCTTTTCCCCTGAGATCCCCTCTGCCTCTCCTTCCTCCAGGCTTCTTATCTCCTTGCACATGTTCTGCCTCACAAGAGAATAACCATAACAAACCCTGATTTATGGCCAACTTGGAAAACGCGATGACGTCCAGGGTTCCATCTGAATTCCTTCATGTTTGCAAAGTTTAGACACTGTCCTACCAGCTGCCAAGGCATCCAGAGCAGGAAGTCAGCAGAAAAAGGAAGATAAGGGGGTGCTGGGGCTGGGACAAATCCCCTGCCATGTGTTTTTGTTTTCTTGCCTTCTGCTGCTTTAGAACTGAAGCAGAAAGGCTCTTCTTCAGCTTCTTCTTCCCTTTTTCCCAAAGAAGCACCCTCAAGCAGAATTGATTATGTTTTCTTAATGAAACTTAGGCTAAGGGAAGGCAGGCACCTGGAAGAACAGGCAGTTTGCATTTGATATCGAGTATATTTTTTTTAAGTGATCATTAAACCTGTAAGTGGTCTGGGGGTCCTGGTTACATCCCATCTCCAGGAAGCTTGGAACTCCATCTGCCTTTGAAATTGTGAGGTGCAGGGGGAATCTACTCCTGGTCAGGGTGGCTGCTTGGGGGTGCTCCAGCCCAGGGGTCACCTTTGGCAGCCAAACCACCAGAACCAGCTGTGTGAACTGGCCCCACACTGGGGAAATCAGCCCTGCACACATTTCCCCCCTCTCTGCACGGGGAGAGCTGACACCGGGGGTACCTGCACCCCACAGTTTCCCTGAGTGCTGCCCTGCCAGGCCAGAGCTCTTCTGCCAGGAGAAAGGGGTGACCCCTCAGGTTCTCTAAGAGAAGGGAAGGAAAATGTCACTTTTATTCTCTATTTTGCACTCAAACAGCAAAATCTTCAGCTCTTTATCACCAGTAACTTGGTCTCGGCCGTTTTGCCAGGCTGGGACTGTGGAGTGTCTCTCATTTCACCTTGTGGTTGGTGTTTTGTAGAGGGTGGGGGGTCTTTTCTGAGGACACAATGTGTGGACACAGGGCCTTTTCCCAGTGCAAACCAAAAGATAACTTGACCTGAAGCAGTCAGGAGGTCCAGTGCACTCACACTGAAGCACTTACATGTCCTGTGACCAGACCTGATACCACCTGATACCACCCAACCCAGAACCTTCCACATATCCCCTGCTCTTCGAGATGCACCAAAACCACCCAGCCCTGCAGGTCTGCAACCCCAGCAATGCTACAGCTCTGTCCACACTCACCAGGAGCAGCAAAGATCCCTCAGGAGACAGAGACCATGTCAGGACACTCTGCAGCAGTAAGAAAAATTAATGGATCCCACAGTGACTGAGGCTCGAGAGCTTGTGGCACCCCCTGTCACACACACCTTCCTGCCCTTGGCTGGCCACTTTGCTCGAAATAAAACAGATTATTAGAGAAACACAGAGGGTGTAATCGGTTTCAAGAAGTTTTCCACCACCATTTCCACTCCAGGACTTTCTAATTTTTACGAAGCCCTTCGTGGCACGAAGTTTTCTTTGGAGGGGGGATTGTTTGCAGGCAGATGAAAAGCGTGGCAAACACGCTCACGATTCGTGAGTGTGCATTCATACACACATATTTCCAGAGATGCTCACAGCAGCCTTCCTTCCAGCTCTCTGGCAGGTCTGATGAATCACACCCCGCAAACAGCCCCACTCAGGCAACAGTCACGCTGAGCAGCACATGAGTAACCCCCCCCCCCCAGCAGAAGTTTATTCACAAAGTGTATGCAAATAGCAAACACATCTGTAAGCAGCAGCACTTACTCCGGGATAATTTGCAAACAAGAAAAGGGGTTAAGTCTGCCACGCTGATTGCTTACAGAAAGTAGATCACTCAGCCTTAGTCATTTGCATCTCTTTCTGGATTGCAATCCTGCTGGCACACAATACAGCAGGGCCTTTCATTTGTTTTCCTCCAGATGTTCAAGTCAGACTTGTTTTCTGAAGTAATTTTTTTTATTATTTTTTAGGACATCTCAGCCAGATAATGAGACCTACTACAGTCCCTCCTACCCAAGCTCTGAAGACTCAAAAAAACGCTTGATTTATTCTTTCCAGCTCTCAATTGTAAATAAATGTGTTATGCTTTTGCAAAGAAGAAAGTCATACAATCATTTAAAATCACAGAATGGGTTGGGTTGGAAGAAACCTTAAAGATCATCCAGTTGCAACCCTCTGCCATAGGTAGAGACACTTTCCACTAGACCAGGTTGCTCCAAGCCCTGTCCAACCTCGCCCTGGACACTTCCAGGGGTGGAGCAACCACAGCTCCTCTGGGCAACCAGTGCCAGGGCCTCCCCACCCTCATAGGGAAGAATTTCTTCCTAATTTCTAATCTAAATCTACTCTCCTTCAGTTTGAATTTGTCCCATGACTGTTCTGCTTCAGCAGCAATGCAAGGTAAATACTGGAATTCATCTGCAGAATCAAACAGCAAAGAAAATAATTTGTTTCTGCAAAGCAGATAATTTGCTTCTTAGCAACACAAGTATTCAACAGGCTCATGTTCAGTGGGCCCAGTGAAAAGGCCTACACTCAGACTTAAAAAAATAAAAGCAACTATAACCCACAAAACCTTCCGATGGGCCAGAATCGAAACCAGGGATATCCCTCCCCTACCCCCCTTCAGTGGGTAAGTGTTTAAATAACTTATTTGATGTAATATTGCCCACAGCACTCCATATCTGGACACCCACATTTCAGAAATACCAGCTATGATTTCACCTCACCAAAAGACAAACTGCCAGGAACTCCTTTCTTTGGGGCCTGGAATGGTGACACCTGCACCACGTCACTGACAGGTTCATTTAGGCACTGATTTAACTCCCTGCTCTGTGCTGAGCTCCTGGCAAACAGCTAGAAAGTGTGGTAGGAGGATCCCCCACCCCCAGAAAGGGATCAGGTGATTGAGCAACAGGCACTAAATTCGTGCTAGGTGTGGGTAAAATTGGTAGTCAGAGAGTCAGCAAGCTTGGAAGCCTGGCTGTGTTATCAGTTCTTAGTCCTTTGGCTGCCTCTCACAGTTGCTTGCTTGGGTGCCTCCTCTCATTTTATAGCTTGTGCAATGTCTTCAAATCATGTCACATAGTGTCTGAGTGGTGACCCTGCCACTGTTGCTGCTTCATGACACCTTTCAGGATGTTTTCTCAGTGCTCAAGTTAAGCATTTTTGCAGTACAGGTTACCTGTGTGTGTGCAAACCAAATCCAGTCTCCGTGTTATCCCCTACTAGGGATGGTAATTTTTTTAGGAGCAGATTTAACTTTACTCTTTGATTTAAGCCTGCACTTGGGAGCATCAGCAGACAAAGGATGCCTCCAACCACTGCTATAAATCCCCTGATTTGCTCTGCAGGAAGTTGCCTCTTTCAGATTTAGGATGACACCAGGAATAAGGAGTGAGCCCCTCCAAAAGAAGTTGCTGTGAATACTCTGTATATCTTTTATTTTACAAGTTCCTCTGTGTACAATCAAAGTCCCTCAACTTGCCCAGGTCACAAATGAACAGCTATGAGCTTCCTTTGGTGCTGACTTGGTTAACAATCCCAAGGCAGGATGGGATAAATAATTCCTAGCACGTCTCACTCCGTCCTTGCTCACCCCCAAGGCCTTGGAGTCACAGGGGATGGGGTTTCCAGGTGGAAGGACAGCATGGAAAGTCTGTATTCCTGATCCCTCTCACTGAATTTCATTTCATTTGGGAATAGTAGGTTAATGCCTGAGAGTTACAACATCCAACTGGGAGTTATTCTTGCTTTGAGGAGCAGGGCCAAAGGCTGCTTGCTTTCAGGATTTGGGGTTTGGGGGGCTCTGTCTTTCAGATTGTCATCTTACTTTGTCAAACATCATCATCATCATCATCATACCATCACTCAAACCACCAGCAGTGGCTGCCTTGGCAGGGCTGGGCCAAGTGCAGGACCAACTACTAAATAAAGGCATTCTCACTCCTTTCAGCCACCAGAACACGAACCTGATTAGATAATTCACCACATCTCATAAATAACCTGGTAATGGAGACACAAGGAGATGCTTAATGTGGACACAGATGTATTCCTTTGGACAGGGCGCTGCATCCTCACCATGAGGGAAATGCTACTTCATGTGGCCCAAAAGTGGCAATAAAAGGACTGTATATGTACTAAATGCTGTTGCTTATGACAGGTTTATAAAAAAAAAAATCAGCAGATTAGAAGCAATAGGAGAAAAGTGTTTATTTTCTGCCTCCAAAACTGTAATTTTTGATACTCCTGTTGCACTGCTATAAACAGCTTTTCCTACTTCTCTTCATTCCTGACTGATCTGAGCCTTTGGAAATTATTTTGGACTTGTACCATGTGGCCAGCTAGACCTGATGATTTTATCATATGTACTTCTCTGCCCTTTTTCCTACACCAGACATCAAACAGCATCGTACATCAGACATCAAACTCCCCTGATGTGGAGGTTTAAACCAGTTCCATCCCTCTCACCTGACACGAACACTGGGCAGTCAGGAGTAAGCAGAGCTGAAGCAAATGGGCCTGGTTGAGTTCCTTGGACTGGGGGTGTGTTTAATCTCTCAGTGAACACTGATTATAGGTGGAAGTGCTCTGTGGGGATCAGCTTGACGTGGTGCTGCTTGGTTTGTGAGCAGGGAGGTGAAGGGTGGCAGTGATGCCAAGCAGGGAACTTCAGGGAAACTGCTGCACATGGCACAGCCATGCCAGGCTGGCAGGGCCTTGCTGCTGCCATGGAACATGAAGAAGTCAAGTGCTTGGAAAACAACAAACCACATCTCCTCGCTGTTTTACTGCTCATCAGTTTGGATTTGGGAAGGCAAAGGCCCTCCCTGAGCAGGGTCTTCCAGTCCCCAGTTGCCAGGGCTTTGGTAGTGCCACCTCATGGTGTTTGGGGTGGGAGAAGAGGTTTATGTGCCCAGTGGTTGTTGGTGTCTGCCTTGTGCTGCCACGTGAGTTCTTGGACCAGCTAGTGCTTGTCTGCCCCAGAAGGTGATTGTCAGCGTTGCCAAGTGCGTGTCCTCAAACAGGGAGAGCAAGTTGTATGATACACATCTCCCATGGCTAAACTTCCACCTTGGCTGGCCTTTCCTGGCTACCACGTCATTAAGAAAGAGAGGGAATTGTCTCCATGGTCCATTGTATCACAGAATCATAGAATGGTTTGGGTTGGAAGGGACCTTAAAGATCATCCAGTCTCCAACCCCCTGCCATGGGCAAGGACACCTTCCACTAGCCCAAGTTGCTCCAAGCCCCGTCCAACCTGGCCTTGGACACTTCCAGGGATCCAGGGGCAGCCACAACTTCTCTGAGCAATCTGTGCCAGGGCCTCACCACCCTCACAGTAAATAAATTTTCCTGTGAATTATAGCTACTCCAATAAAACTTTTACTCACTAACCACAACTTAACGTTATCCCTTCTTTGTAAAGGGTAAAGCCATTCACAACTTCACCAACTGGGCAGGTTGGGACGGGCAGGCACACGAGTAATGGGGATGCTTCTCATGCAGTGGAATGACCTACAGCACTGGCATTCCCATGCCAGATCCCTGGGGATGCCCAGGAGCTGCTGATCCTGGTCATAGCCCAACACAAAACCTGCAGAGCCACCATCCAGGTGACATCCTTGCTCAGGGGGAGGGCTGCAACCACTCTGTCTGTCCAGGGTGGTGCTGTGGGGATGGGAGGGATAATGCAAGACCCACCAGCTCCAACACAGCTCCCCCCTCCACCTTCAATCTCTGCCAGCCTGCTGTGTGCCAGGGAATTTGCGGGAGCAGCCGGGCTGGCCACGGGGGCACTCAGGAACCTGTGCCCTGGGGTCTGTTCTGCATCTGCTCCTACGGACAAACGACCCGAGGCTGTCACTGAGCAACGGGGTGATGCAGCTAATTTAGGAAATGACAAACCATTTGTGTGTGTCTGCACGCTGGGAAAGGCATCCGGGAGAGGTTAAATCTGTCTTTGCAGCAGCACAAAAACGAACGGGAGCAAACATCGACATGGGTGTGGCCCCGCTGGAAGGAGACTGGTGCCCCCAGTTGTGGTAAAAGATGCTGCAATGTAAAATCACGTGTGACAAGGAGACCTGCAACGTGCTTGTTTGTCTCTGTTTCACGTCACAGTGAAGTCTGAGGGCGGGTTTGGCTTTTTCTTTTCTAATCAAAAGAATCCTGAAAGTAAATTTCAGATTCTCCACTCGATGCATTGCTTGTGATGAAAACTGAGTCAGAAATAAAACAGCCTGCTGGATACTACCTGAAAAAGCAGTGGTTCTCTGCGTTATGTGTCTTCAAGGAAATCACTGGTGGTTACTCATCTTAATTGTCTCATTTCTGCTTGCTTTTAAAAACAAAAAAAGTCACCTCTCACCTGAAGTTTTCCTAGAAGACAGTTGGCCATAAGGGGGGGGATGGTGTGGTTTGTGGTGTTATGGGCACCAGCAGCGCCCAGTTTCACACAAGCACTGCTCAAACTGCAGTTCTGTTCCAGTGGGAATTTCCAGCCTGCCCATCTAGCCAGGGATGGAGATGTTTGATTAAACAGGAGTGACTGAAGTCCTTAGAGAAGGACGGGGAAAAGGCCGTTTGTGCAGCTGCAGGGTGGATCTCTGCGGGGCTGCACAGCTGGGTGACCACAGCAGAGCCACCACCCAGAGCAGAGCCCCATCCTCCCTCCCAGGTAAAAATACATATGTGTCCAGCTGTGAGCCTGCTGGACTCATCTTCTTGCAAGCAAACCCTCTGCATGTGTTTGAAAAGAGGAAATCAGCCATGCAGCTGAGGGCAGGGGTGAGGTAAGAGGTAGGTTCACCCCGGGGTAGGTGATTCTTGTCAAACCCGATATCTGATTTTCCAGATATCAGATCTGGGATAAACCTTTCCTCTCTGGGTTCCAAAAAAGGCTGCAGGGCAAGGTATGAGTTTACCTGGACGAGGAAGAGGCTGAGATGGGCAAAACTAAAACTCCCCAGGGGGAAGAGTCAGAACAACAGAGGCTCCTTCCTCAGGATTCTTTCCAAGGCTGATCTTACTCCATAACTTTCCTCAAAACCTTGGCTCAGAACGCCAGCACGTGCTAATACAATTTGCTGATGACACAAAACTGGGAAGCAACACCAGTTCAGAGTGTTAGAACGTGTTACAGTAGGAGCTCATGATCCAAAGTAGCAGAAAAGGGAGGAAATTCAGTGGCATGAGGTCATACATTTGGGAACTACTGTTTTTTAGCTGCAAGCAAGGAATTCATCACCCAACAGCAACAGAGCTTTTTCCCCTGAGCAAAGGGCAGTTATGGATGATAACATGATGCAGCTGTGAAGAGGGGACTTCACTTTAAAATACTTCCAAAGAGGTGTGTCTGTTAGTGATCCCTCGGGAAAGGTTGAACTAATGCCACTGTAAAAGCTTTTGGTCAGCTTTGCTTTGCAACAGCAGGTGCAATTCTTGCTTCCAGCTCCCAACACAAATTCCCAAGGGACACAAAATATGGGTGGAGAAGGGTTATCAGGATAATTAGGAGAAAAACGGCTGCATGGTCTGAAGTTGTGACAGGGCAGGGTTAGGTTGGATCTCAGGAAAAAGGTTCTTCCCCCAGAGGGTGGTGGGCACTGACCAGGCTCCCCAGGGCAGTGGGCACGGCCCCAAGGCTGCCACAGCTCCAGGAGGGTTTGGACAACGCTCTGAGGGACAGGGGGGATTGTTGGGGTGTCCTGGGCAGGGCCAGGGGTTGCACTTGGATGATCCTTGTGGGTTCCTCCCAGCTCAGGATACTCTGTGATTCCATGAAGTCAGGTGCCATCCATAAGTGTGCTGGACACAAACACTTGGGGAGAAAAGCTCTTCAAGCACCAGGACAATTTCATCATAATAACATATGGATACACACTGGCCATCAAAATGTTCAAATCACTGGGATAACCAGATTCTGGAAAAGGCTTCCTCTGGGATCATGGAGTTGAATAATCCACCCACTCTTATCGTGGAGTGTGATGAGTTAGAAAAGGGAGCATAGACCTGCACCAGGTGATGGAACGAGTCTTTTTTAACCACTTGTCCTGTCCTAGCACACTTCCTTGGTGCTATCCCTCAGTAACATAAGTGATAAAACACAGAGCTTTGAAGCTCCAACGTTTCCTCAGGTTTCAGAAGACAATTGAAGGCGTTTTCCAGCCAACACTCCACGCCCTGCCTGTCAGAGTGTGTGGACTCAGGTTTCCCAGTATAAAGAGCACACAGAGCGTGACAGTGAGATATCAAAGGCATGTCCAAACCACTTATACTGAAGAAAAAAAAAATCTGGCTACAGCAAGGCCTTTTAAAAGCCCCATTGAAAGAACTGGAAGAAGTAAAGGCTTCAAACACTTCTGTTTTGCCTGCTATCATCTGCCCTTTTCCTCAGCAAATTTTGAGCACAACAGAGTTTTTCCATTCACCACTGAGACACCTGCAAGAGGCTCAGAAGCTGTTTCCCATCTGTCTGGTGGCTGTGGTTCCATGGAGCCCTACAGGTGTACAGTGCTGATAATAGATACAGAAACCAATTTTTAGGAATTTTTTCCCCATGGGCTCACAAAAGCTGAGGTTCTTGGGCTGGCAGGCTTGGCAGGGAAGACATTTTTCCTTGTGCAGCATTCATTTTCTGATGCCTACAGCACTGTCCAACAAGAGGGAATTGCACAGCTTTTCAGGACACATCATTCTTTCCGAGTGTTCTATTTAAAACATGCAATCACAAACCCCATAAATTATTATCACTCAGCAACTGGGACTTCCTGCACTAAAAGCTCTTTGTTTATAAATCATCACCAATCTTTTTATTAGTGAATTGTCCAGTAACCCAATGTATTTGAGGACTACCTGGAAGGGTATGACTGATGCTTCCTGCTCATATTTTCCCGCTTTCCCAATAAATCAGGAATGACAAGCAGCCAGAGCATCTCCACCTGAGCACTGCCCACCTTGTGGGCTCCTCTTTTTTGTTGTATTTTCTGTACACTGCTCTGCTTCCCTGCATCCCACCACACCCTCTGGAGCCTTGCAGGAGTTGAACAGCAAGAGGACAGTTTTGTTTTTCTTTCCCTCCCCCAAGACACCTTTTCTTTCATCCTGGGCTGAGTCTGAGTCATCTCAGAAGACTTTGCTACACCCCTCCAACAGCCTCCAGGCCCTCTCTCCTCAGTAGAGCAGCTCCCCAAATTTTGGCACTCCAAGCGAGGCACAGCTTTTGAATGGAGAAGTCAATGACTTCTTGAAGCACATTCTCATTCATGTTCTCCACTCTTGAAAAGGAGTCCTTCCTTATCTCCACCCATCTTGCTGCTGGAGATCACAGAGAGCAACAAACAGTTAACAAACTCCCCGGGCAATGCCTCGGGTGTGTTTTCACACGGAGCTTTGCATCACACCCCAGCATGCCTGCACATGTGCAAGGCTCCAAGTTCCAAGCTCAAAGCCACAATTTCCCAAAAGTTTGGGTTCAGATCCTTTTTTTTTTTTTTTTTTTTTTTTTTTGCTTTCCCTGATTCTGTTGCTTTTATGCAAAAAAAAAGCATTTCTATGTTATGCTGAGAGCCAGGGCTTGTGTGGGTAGACAGACAGAGGGATCCATCACTTTCAAAACATTAAACCTGTTTTTCCCTCCTCATTCCAGTGCTTCACAAAGCAGTGACTAAACCATTGCTGCTTTTCTCCCTCTGAAACATGTCTCTGTCTTTCTGCCACTGAAGTGAAGGGAATTTTGCCCCAGGTGAGACCAGCCAGGAAAGCAAGAGTGAACCGCAGTGACAGCGCCAGCAGGAAGTGGCCAGGGGGTAAAGTTGTCTCATCCTTTGTGATCCTCTGCATCCTCTGGCTTTTGTGCCAAGGAAACAGCACCTCACCTTTCCCTGAAGTGCTGTGGTGTGGGGAGGGTGGAGAGCAGACTTTTCTTGACAGGTTCTTCAGCTGGGCTGTGAAGGAGACCCGTCTTATTAATGCTTTCCTTAAATACTCTGAAAAAAAACACCTTTTATTCCACACATAGCTGCCTTCAAAGAAAGATGGTTTGTGGGAAGAGGAAATGGCTTTTCTTAGCTTCCCTAACACAGCTGGAAAACACAGGTGAGGTTTTGGGCACACAGCCCTTTTTCTGGTTTCTTTCTCCTGTAATTGCTTTAGGATGTGCAACGGATGTACAGCACACCTACAGGAGAAAAGAATTCTCTTCAGGAATATTAGCATGGCTGTGAGCCTTCCAGCAGGACCACCCTTCCCAATTCTATGCCAGTCTTCTGCTGAATTTAGGAACTGCTTAATTACAGCCTGCTTGAATGGTGCCAGTCAGTTGAACAGCGCCAAGGGGGCCACGGGCAGGCTGTCTGCCCCAGCCTGGAGCAAAGGATATTAGGGATAAAAGGATGGGTTTTTTTTCCCTATCCTACAACCTAAACCTCTTTATAGACTCGCCAGGTTGAAATCACTAACAAATCATTTTCGGACCTGTCTTACTCTGCAAACAAACGAGCCTCGAAATCTTCCGGAGGTGGCTCAAAAACGCAATAAGAGAAACGGAATCTTAGTTTTCTCCTCGGATATTTCCATCTGGAATATTCTGAAAGACACGTTGAATTAAGCAGAGGAAAAGAACACACCGAAGCCCTTCAAGAACACTCCGGGAAAACAATGGCACTTGCAGCGACTTCCCTCCAGCGTCGAGGAGGGGAGAACAAAGGGCCGATTTATCGGGCGCGCGAAGAATGGTGTTATTGTTCCTTTATTTCCGACACGTACCCACCCAAACAGACAGCAGCCCTTCCCCCAAACACACACCAGGCCGGGGGTGTCTCAGCTGCCCTGCCTGTGCAGGCAGGAACGCCGAGTACTTTAGTACTTTAGGGGATTGCTCAACAAGTTCTGAGCAAGCGGCTCTAACCCCTGGCAAGCGCGTAGGGGTGGGGGGTTTTCAGGCTGAATTTGCATGGAGGTGTAAAGAAGCGGCTCTGACTTGTCTCCACCTCTGAAAGCTCGTTAATTATTCCTTTGATTCATTCACTCGGTTGCCTGGTTAGGAGGGAACAAGCCGCGTGCTGGAACTTGACCTCCCCAGCGCGTTGTGAGCCCTGGCAGAAGGGCTGGTTTGAGTGGCATCTCCACAAACACCAAATTTCCAGTAAAAGGAGAGAGGTTTCTGCAGGATGACTGTAGCAGGGGCTGCTATGACGTGCATCCCTCCAGTGGTGGCTGTACAAACCTGGCTATAAATCACCACCACACAAAGGCTCCTCTCCAGGTCAGGGCTTCACCTCCGGCCCCAGCAGATGCTTCCCAAAGCTGTTCATCCTCTAGGAGCTTCCAGGAGAAAAAAAAAAATCAAATGTGTGATGACCACCAGCAATTGCTACTGCTTTTGTGATGAATTAGGATAAGAACTGACTGCACAGTGGTGTCCTAACCCAAGCTCAACAGCAGCATAAGCATGGATGGCACCCTCATTTCTGTACTC
Organism: Manacus vitellinus; assembly: GCF_001715985.3. Lineage (NCBI taxonomy): Eukaryota > Metazoa > Chordata > Aves > Passeriformes > Pipridae > Manacus > Manacus vitellinus. The sequence goes on from NW_021938835.1 coordinate 433,160, forward strand.
CAGCTATGACTTTCAGCCTCATGTTTTAATCTAGTTCAATCCTGCAAGCACTTGAAAGCAGAAAAAAAAGACAGGTCTTAAGTAAATTCTTTCACTTTGCTTTGTGTTACTGCGATTTTTACTTTTTCCACCAGATTCTTGATGAATCCTTTAACAGAAAAAATGGGATTAACAGGAGAAAGCATGGCAGCATTGGTTTCCTCACTTGCTGGCCTTTGGTTTCTGAGCCACTGAATTTCTCCTCTCTTCATGCTGAAATAAAAAAGAAGTTGCCATAACTCAGGGATTCCTACACACTTTTTTTGCAGCATGAGCAAAGCCAACTGAAATTACCTTTGCCCAGGAGGGCACATGGGCAGCTAATGCTCAGTAACTAAGTTGGGATGGCAATTCATCTGACCCACTGAAGGCATCAAGTTATTTCAGGTAATTGCCACTTTACAGCACCCTGAAAGGAAGAGGAAAATCCAGAGGAATTCACCTTACCCTAAGACAGAAAGCAAAAATAGGCCAGTTGACTCATGCCCAAAAACACACCCATTTCTCCCACTGACAATAAAGGGAGCCTTGGGTGCTGTGCTGATGGAAACAGCACAGACATGTCAAGGTGAGTCAAATCCCACCCCCACAAGGAACCCTGAGCCACCAGGGCCTGGTCCAGGTCCTGCCCCTGAGCTGGCTGTGAAAAGGAGTCTGGTCTGTTCTCTCTCACACTCCATAAAAAGCTGCTGAGGGTCTTTGTATCTCCAAGAGAATATTTCCCTCACCTCCAGGAATCACGTGGAGGAGTGAAAAGTCTCCTACCTAGTTTTTGTAACTCATAACCCAGGCCATCACTGCCCTTCCTCCAGAAGATCTGTGTCACCACAGGGGTTCCTGAGGTGCTCTCCGGTGTCTCCCTGAAGTGCTGGCCCTGGAGCACTGATCTTGCCACCAGGATTTTGGGTGTTTGTGGCTGCCAGCTCACACCTTCACCTCTCCAAACTGCCCACAGACCCTCACTTGGGTCCAGGGGTTTGATCTTCCCAGATTTCAGTGTCAATGTCTCATCAATCAGGGCAATTGCTACTAATTCTATTGCAGCTGCTGTGAGGGTTAACAGCAGCCCTTGTACCCGGGGTTACCTGGCACAGATGGTGAGTGTCCCCTGGCCCACGGCTGGGTGATGGCCCTCCTTCCTCCCCTGTGCCATCCCCACTTCCTGAGCCTAAGCCTGGCCATGAGAAGAAGGTCTCCAAGGGACATAAGGAGCAGAGATGTCCGAGGTGGCACCTGGTTGGCATGAAGCCATATGGGATCCCCTGCAGCCTGGAGGCTGGCAGGCTGTCCCCAGCCCTTGGAGGGATGTATTAACCCAAGGAGGGTGCCCACACTCACTCAGGGCATGTCCCAGCTCTGCCAGGAGGTACTTGATGGTACCAGCTGGATGCTGGGGTGTGGTATAAATAGCACAGACTTCCACTATTAAGTAATAAGCACAGTAGGGAAACAAACACTGCACATGTGCACAGAGAGATGCATTCACTCAATAAACATGAAGCTCCTCAGCCAAAAAGGTGGGACTTCAGCTGAGAGAAAGCAGAGGAGAGCAGAGGGATGTCACCCAGCAGGCACCACACACACACACACAAAGATCATTTAGCACGCAAAAGTAAAAAATAGCGGCTGCGTAGTTCGGAAATACAAAAATAGTTTGGCTGTTCCCTTCCCCTCTCCCTGCAGTCATCGCTCCTCTGCAGCCCCGGGCTTTGTTTGTGGCAGTTGCCATGGGGAGGCTGTGGCTGCCGGGCCCTGCTGGGGAACAATCCCAGGGAAATGTCCCTGTAACAGCTCCAGCCTCGGCTTTCCCCCTGTCCCCGCGAGATTCTGACTTGGTGCAGCTTGATGCAATAAAGCATCACAGGGCATCCCTTCTTCACAAAGCATTTTCTGCCCTTTTAAAACAGCTGTGGTATCCAGGGAGAAAGTTTTTGGGCTGCTCCTTGCAGTAAGTGCCATCTGCTCCATGAAATCGCTGTCAGCATCACAGAACTCCTCATGGGGGAATGTGCCCGTGGTCAGGTCTGACCCTGGGAAATATCCTGGACCAAATTCTGCTGGGTACCCTGACCCTGCAGAGCCATCTCTGCCAGGGAAAGCAGGACAGGGAACAGCAACTGTCCCCTTCCTCACCCCTCAGGGCGAGCTGGGGGCTCAGCACAGCAGCCAGTGCATCCCATGAGGGCAGTGACCTGCCTGTCTCAGGGGACATGGCCTTGGGGGGTGAAGTGGCAGCACTTCCAGCACTTGCAGGAGCACGAATGCCCCGCCTGATAACCAGTGTGTGCAGGCAAGGGCTTGCAGCACCCTCTGGCTCTATCCATAGGTGACTTGTCAAAAACATCCGCCTCCTTTCCACACCCCTACCTCTGCCAAGCTCCCTCCCTCCCATTCCATGCCTGGCCCAGTGAGAGACGTGGCAGCCCACACAGGTGAACCATCCACCTCTCTACCTCTGCTGCCTGGTGCCAATGGGCAGCCCTTCATGGAGTGCCTTCAGCCCGTCACCTCCTGTATTTGGGAGTTTAAACATTCCTGTCTGCAATAAACCTGTCTTGCTTCGCCCCACGGCTGTCTGAGCACCGCGTTTCCCTTTCCTGCAGTGTTCAAATACACTGTTTGGCACCTAAAGGCCTCACATTTTTCTAACACCTTCTATGTTTGCAGCACTGTGCAGACATTCCTTGCCATCTCCCAACGCCCCGGCGAGGGCGGCGAGCAAATATTATTCTCTTTCCTTGGGTGGGAAGACTGAAACAAAGTGAGAGCAGCTCGTCTGGGACCACAGGGCTCAGCCTCCCCAGAGCAGGTAGCTCCTGAGCCTCCTTTCCCTTTGTGAGAGTGCTCTGTTTGCTCTCAGCCCATGGACTTTCTCACACCTGGAGCCCATCCCTGTGGCTGGCAGGGACGTTTGCTCTCCGTGAGCTTGGCCGCCGGGGCAGAGTAACGTATGAGCAGGGCATGAGTAAGAAATGTTTCCTGCTGGGGACTTGGGTTTAGGGCTGCTTTTTCACTCTGTGGAAACACCCAGCTCTTGAGAGCAGCCCTGACCTTCTCCACTGGCTGGGCTGGAAGTGCTGGAGCTCAGTTTTATGAAAAAGGCAAAGTGTGAAAAATGTGAGAGGACTTTGCAGAGCTCGTGGGTGGTTTTGCTGCCACGTAGGTGGGGACAGTGAGGTTGAGCAACAGGGACGGGAGTGGGGATTTACAACCTCCCCATCTCCAGTCTTGTGCTCCTCCAGCCCTGCTTCAAGTGGATCCAGCCCAAAAAGCCAGGTCTTTGCTTGCTTTACACAGAATAGATGGGGTTTTGCATGCTGAGCTGGCTGCCCACTTGAATTTTTCATTCACGTTGCCCTGAGGATCAGGTACCAGGTGACTCAATGAAATGAGAAGAAAACTGCATTTGCTGTCCTGCCTGTTCTTACCCACGTTTATTTCTGAGCTCTGGGATCGCAAACACCAAACCCTGAGTATCTCCAGCCACTTGGCAGAGCTGTGCTGATAAGAAACGGAGCCATCAAAGGGAAGCACCGCTGTAAAAGGAGTGCCCCTGACTTTCCCTCATGGCTCGCAGGTGGGGAAAAACGACGACTTTATTGTTTTTCTGTCGGGAACAGTATTTATACAAGCTGGCAAAAGACCAGGGCTTCTATTCCTGGCAAACCCCATCACCTCTGGTCTGGCACAGGTGAGCAGAGCCCAGCTGGCACAAGGTGTGCCCTCCAGCAGCTTCCCCAGCAGCTCTGCCAAGGCTTTTGAGCCCTGCCAGGCTCTAAACTCCAAGCATTTTACAGATGGAAAGTCTGTCAGACCACACTTCCACGACTTTCTAGGGTTTTTTTTTCTTCTCCTCACGTGAGTTTTGAATCAACAAACTACCTTACGCCGAGTGCATTTTCAATTCAAAAGCTTGGTTTCAATGTGTGTTCAAGGGGCTTTTTTTTTTTTCTTTTTAAGTGCTTAATGAGCGACAATCACCCTCCTGTAGCACTGACCTCTGGGGCAGACACAGGTTCATTGCCACAGCCCTGTCCATGAAACCAAAACAGGAGAAAGAGGGACTCAAATGCATTAAAAAGTTTTTCAGGAGCATTTCAGGAATTTTGGTGGCTCAGAAGGAATTTGATGACATTTGTAGCCAGCTGCAAATTTACCTGCGCTGGAATTCAGCCTTTCAGATTCCAGGGTCCATTATCTAGGCTGGGGCACTGTTTCAAGCTCTTAGTTTTACAGCCCGCGTGTAACTACGGAGAGCAATTTAAATAATTACATCCTCGCCACAAACAGCTTGAAAACTGAAGCGGCTGCGAGGAAAGAGAAAGGGAAGGTGTGACAGCACTGCTGGAAAAGAGATTAACCGGGAAAGTGGGCCAGAATTCACTGGGAGACAGGAGCTGCTCAGTGATCTTTACTGAGGGAGCCTCTTGCTTTGGTTGTGCTCTCAGCAGCCCCCCAGATACATCCCCCCTGGTACCACCAGCAGCCAGGCAGCCTCAGCACCGAGGTTTCCATCTCGTTCCTCTCTAGGAAGTGTATTCTGGGCTCCAGAAGGGATGGTGAGTGCTCAGGGCTTGAAAAGAGGTGATGGGGGCTCAGTCAGGGCTCTGCCCGTCCTGGGGAGGCTCAAGAGAGGAGGTTTCTCCCAAAAACTGGACAAACAAGCAAAAGATAAAGATCTGGATAAAAAAAAAAAAAAAGGAAACTCTAAGGTGGATGTGGAAGAAACCTGGGATAAAGCCTGGGAGCAGAAGGAGGAAGCCTGGCTGTATCCAGCTCCCACAAGCACCATCCACCTGGGAAGGCACGGAGCAGGGAGGGTACCACTAAATAATCCCCAGAGCAAAGTGGTTGGCATCGCTGTCCCAGCTCAGGAGGGCTTTCCTCCACTGGCCATTTCTCCTGGAGTGGTTGGGATGAGAGGGAGCCACTGGCCTGGCCGAGGTCACCCCCTTTGGCACTCTGTGCCAACCCCACAGTCTGCCAGGGCACCAGCTCCATTCAGTGGAAATGGTGAGGGTTTGTACTACAAATCTCTGTTTAGGGCAGCATTAGTCATCTGCCGTGGGCGTGATTCAAGACCACAGTTAGCTGACCAAATTCCCTATATAGTCAAGAAAGAGACCCAGAAAGACGGGGGCGTGATCCCAAGTGCCTCCCTTACACTCCTGGAGTCAATACTGCCATTGTGTACGGACTGGTATTTTAATTTCTGGCTGTAGTGAATTTTCTGTGGAGTCTGTGAAAGCAAAACAACCTTTTAATACTTCATCAAAGTGGTTTTTCCCATTTTTTTCAGCCACCGGCGGGAGGCACCGCATGTGTTTTCCTGGTTTGCACTCCCCCACAATAAACAGCTCTATTTTGGCTACACCTGCCAGGTGTTCCTGGAGTCTTCATTGAGAATCAATCCCAAAAAAAACCACCCTAGGAGCAGCATTTCTCTCCCCCTCACCTCCAAAGCAGGGCTGGCAAGGAGCACTGGGGGCCAGATCACAAAGAAGGGTTTTTCTAAGGCCTTAGAAAGACAAGGAAAACACACAAAAATGAAAGTAATGGAGTGAGGAGACGGAAAAAGCACAAAAGCCCTCTAAGGGTTCAGGTAAACTACTGGAATGAGGGAAACCCTGGGCAGTTACAGTCACTGCACAGGTGAAGGGAGCAGGAGCCTGGGAGATAATAGGATTAGTGAAACACAAATGAGGGAGTAACTGAACCAAAAATACATCTGCAGGGACACGGGTCATTCACTGCCAGCTGTCAAGGAACTGCGTAGGAAAGAGTTGCTATCTTTAGTTACCTGTTGTGTCAGGAGGCAGAGAAAATGATGCAGTGATGCAGCAGTGCTGGAAAAGAGCAAACATCATCTAAAGTTCATTCACGAGGGAGGAAGGAGCAGCCCAGTGACCCTGACACTGGTGTTGGTGAAACAACAGGCTATTCAATTTCTGAGCACTTCTACTTAGAAAGAGCACTGTGATGCCAGTTTTCTTATCAGATTTCCAAATTCCCTTGTTTCCTCCCCCCATCAACCATTTTGCCTTCACACTGCCCTTCAGATTCTGGTTCTTTTCCCCTCCACATCACCATTACCCTCATTTCCCCCTGACCGAAGGTGTTTACATGTTTATGTCAGCTTATCCAGTGACACCATGACTTTCTATCTTTGGAATAACCAGCAACACTTCTATTTCCATAGACTCCTTTGTGACTCAAAGTGATGCAATCTCCCAGTTTGCATCCATCAATTGTTCTTGAACAGTTCCCTGGGACCATTTGCTGTTGGCAATTAAGTTCTGTTGGTCACATTAAGTTTTGTGCCATTGTTTCCATTTCCTGACTGGAGGAAAAGGCAAGTCATTGCAGTGCTAATATTAACACGACATGATTTTGCTGTTTGCTTGTGCAAATACTTGTACCTGCAGCTTTGAAAGAATCACTCTTTGAGCCACAGCTCGGTTGGTTGAACACTCATGACCAGCACAAGCAAATGGAAAGCAAGAACAGTTCAGCAAGTTTCTTTAATTATATGAACAAATCTGAGTGGATTTTTGTTTCAATACTCTTTATCCAGTTCCCCATCACAACTGTTAACCTGTTTTCCTATATTTGTGTTCTCTTTCTTTGTCCAGCTTCACTTCATGGTGGTTTGCTTTTCTTCCCATATTCCTAAGATCTCCTCCACTCATCCTGCTACCTCGTGAGCCTTTCTCCTTCCTGATTTATCCTTGGCAGCCCTTAAAGCAAATTCTCCCTATTATAAACTCTGTTACTCCTTGAAATCTAATCTCCTGTTCAGCAAAGTTTGTTTAGGATGGGTCTTGCTTCTCCCTTGGGATTTGTTTTGCACACTTTTTAGCTACACATTTTAACCAGCTGTGAGAGACCTCAGCCGAAAATTCCCTCTAAAAATAGGACAGCAGCCACCTCAATGAAATCAGACATTGCAAAGGAAGAAAATTGTTATTAGAGAGTAACAAAGCAACCATGTTACAGCATCCATTGTGCTTTTGCATGGTTTGGAAGCAGGGGAGAAGGTACCTTCAGTGTGCAACCAAAAGATCCTGATTAACCTGGTGAGGTGGGCAAACGCTCCTGGGTATTTCCTAGAGAAATTGTGGAGGGGGAATTTTAATAGTTAAACATTGCTGTAGGGGAAATGTCTCCTTTTCCTTAGGGGAAGAAGTGTGCCTCGCAGAAGGAATGCCCTCCAGATAAAGCCTTGGGATGAGCGATCAACATGCCCTGCATTTCTCCCTGCCGTGCCCCACCTCGGCAGAGCTGCAACAAGTGGCAGCTTGTGGAATACTCTTCCTCATTCAAATGAGACACTCTCCAAACAATCCTAGGGGGCAAACAAACCTCCGGTGTCATGCTATCAAAGGAGAAAAGATCTGCACCCGCACCAGTAAAAAACTGCATTGTGAAATACAGTTCACAGCTGCATTGTGAAATACAGTGTTGACACAAACTAAAGCTAAAGAAACACATCCACCAAAGGGAAGGAAATCAAAATTAAATTACCCAACAGTATCATCTCCCTGTTCATTCAGCCGTGTTCCCTCCCAATTTTCTACCAATTCATTTACAGTGAAACTCAGTGTATATCTGCACTGCAACCACCTCCAGTTATAGCTCCTTTTTCTGGATTTTACAGCTTGGGAAAGTAGATATATTAAAATAACAGCCTGGTTTAAGCACAGTTTTCATACCCTTACTGTCACAGTCACATTGAAATAGAGTCTGGGGATACAACATTATCTCTTTATATCTTTTATTATCTCTTACTACGGCAAATCCAACATGCAGAAATATATAATAGACCTAATAATAGAAATCAGGAACTTGAGACAGCAATGCAAATCCCCGAGCTCAGTGATGTGATAGGCACTTAGAAGATGCAAATTTGCTTATTGGTTCAGGCAGGTAGTCTGCTGATGACAGCAGGGAGCCAGGCCAGGGCTCACAGACCCATCCCAAAATTTCCAGTTCGACCACAGGTTCCTGAGTTACCTTACTCCAGTCACTTAATCCCACAGATCTGTTTACAGCTGGCAAAAGGAGAATGCTTGCCTTCCCTATCACAGGGTGATTATGAAGGCAAAATCCCTTAATTGCCGTGAGGAATGAGAAGGTTTTGAGGGCTCTGGCAGCCTGTTGCTGGATTTTAAACACTCATTTCACTGCTGCATCTGCAGGAGCAGGACAGACCAGCAGGCCTGTGGTCAGGCAGAGCCTGCAGTCTCAGGGCACGGCCAGACACACTGTTTTAGTTGGAGATGCTGTGGGTTTAGAGGTGATTTTTCTCCCCAGCTGCCTGCCACGGTTTTCAAACCCGGGGTGGTTGTGCCAGTGCAGGCACCGAGCTGGAGCAGAGCAGCCTGTGGAGCTCCAGAGCCAGGGCCTTGGAATTAAGGGTTTGATATTCGTTAAACTGCTGCGCCATCTATGTTCGGGAGAGGCCTGTGTCACACACGGGCTCCATCGTCCCCGAAATGTCACAGTGAGGAACCTCCCGTGGAGTTCAAGTTCTCTGCCACACGTGTCCCTGCACTGACCACACCAATGAGCAGGGCAGGGTGACAGCTCTGGGGGCACCTTCACAGAATCACAGAATCATTGAGGTTGGAAAAGCCCCCACAGATCATCAAGTCCCCCCTGTGCCTGATGCCCACCTTGTCCCCCAGCCCAGAGCACTGAGTGCCACGGCCAGGCCTTCCTGGGACACCTCCAGGGCTGGGCACTCCAAACGTCCCTGGGCAGCCCCTGCCAAGGCCTGGCCACCCTTTCCAGCAGGAAATTCTTCCTCCTGTCCAACCTGAGCCTCCCCTGCACAGCTGGAGGTCGTTCCCTCTCCTCCTGTCCCTTGTTCCCCGGCAGCGAGTCCCGATCCCCCCCCGGCTCCCCCCTCCTGTCAGGGGGTTGCAGAGCCAGAAGGTCCCCCCTGAGCCTCCTTTTCTCCAGGCTGAGCCCCCCCAGCTCCCTCAGCCCCTCCTGCTGCTCCAGACCCTTCCCCAGCTCCGTTCCCTTCCCTGCACACGCTCCAGCCCCTCCAGGTCTCTCTTCCATGAGGGCCCAAAACTGGACACAGCCCTGGAGGTCCAGCCTTCCTTGCACTTGGGTTGTATTCGCTTTTGAGTTGGCCAACTTGTGAGTGGCATCAGCACTGTGATTTCTATTCAAATGCCTCAACCAGCATCAGGGAAGGTCCATGAGGCTCCATGTCTGTCCATCTGCAAGGGAGAAACAGTAGGGCTTGATCCATGGAGGTGAAGCTCATGATAAATGACCGAGGAAGCTCCTGCTACAACTGGCAGGAGAAGCAGCTTGTCATTCCTCAAAACCAAGAGACACCCAAAGGCATTTCTTCTCAAACCACTGCCCTTCTCAGTACTTGCTTTTTAAAGTACTGTGGTTTCATGTTCCCTTTTCTGAAGTGCCAAGGCGTTGCAGGGTCAGGTGTCCCTGTTTTTTGGAAGTCCAGCTCTTTTTCTTACTGTCCTCCTCCCAGCTGGAGTAGGATCCCTGCAATAAAGCTGTGTCAAAGATAAAGGAATCACTGCCTGGGCTGGTTTTGACTCAGTTAGAGTCGACTTTCTCCATAGCAGCTGGTGTGAGGCTATGGTTTGGATTTGTGCTGGAATCAGTGTTGATAATCCAGGAGTGTCTTAGTTGTTGCTGAGCAGGAATTAAACACCATCAGGGGCTTTTCTGGTCCTCAGTCCACCCCACAGGCGAGTGGGCTGGTGGTGCACAAAGAGCTGGGAGGGGACAAAGCCAGGACAGCTGACCCCAACTGACCACAGGGATATCCCACACCATATGGAGATGAGGGAAGAAGGAAGGGGGGAAGTTTGGAGTGATGGTATTTGTCTCCCCAGGTCACTGTTACACGTGATGGATCCCAGCTTTCCTGGGCTTGGCTGAACACCTGCCTGCCATGGGAAGTGGGGAATTCTGCCTTGCTTGTGTATGTGGCTTTTGCTTTGCCTATTAAACTGTCTTCAGCTCAAGCCACAGGTTTTCTCACTTTTAGCTTCCCAGTTCTCTGGGAAGCAAGAGAGGGGCCATGTGGGGCTCAGGAGCTGGCTGGTACGTGCTGTCCTTCCCACCAGATGAAAGGGAGGGGGGAAGGGGTGTCAGCAGAAGCATTTCAGATATTTCCTTCTTAGGAAAGATTTCCACTGTGTTTACATCCCCCCAAAAAAAAAACCAAAAAAGGTGGTGGTTCAGGTCCTGCTACCTGTCAATGCCTTGTTGGAAATGTGCACAGAGTCTCTTACAGGCACATCCCACCCCAACGCCAAGGGAACCATTTGCAAGCACAGCCTCTGCAGAGCAGTCTCAGTGCTCTGCATAGGCCCTGAAGTGCTTGTAAATACCATCCAATGGCACTAACTACCACTTCACCTTCAAATTATCAGGCTGAGTGTGAATCCGGCTTTGAATCCAGGGATTCTTTCACTTCTCCCTCTCCCCTTTCCCTCCTACCCCCCCTCGTGCAGTGACAGCATCTCTTGGGAGCACACATGGAGCTCTTGCTTGCCGTGGAAGCCACACCCCCCTCCCTCCCATCCTGCAGGGATACCGCTGAGTTCTTGAGAGTAGTGACAAAAAGGAGAACAAAACGTAAACCAATTGTTACAGTGCAGCAAATTCACTGGTTGGCATCCGACACTGTCACCTCTTGGAAGAGCAGAAAAGGGACAACTGGACCACTCACCCATCACTCCCCTGCTCCAAGAAGAGCTTTTCACTCCCCTGTCTTACTCCCCCAGCAAACCTTGATTGCCAGCCACTTTTTCAACCAGCTTGATGTCACTACTTCTCCTCCCTTCACCATTTCCCAGAGGCCAGGACAGTCACATAGGCAAAGGAGTAACTACTCCCAGACCTCGGCTGTCTCTCCATTTTGCGTGCCACAGCCTCTGGATTTTATCATTTGTCATTTGAAACATCTGGGTCAGCACAGAGATGCCTAGACCATGTGCAAGCAGAAGCAGCAGTGGCTCCTGTGCCACTGCCCCTCTCCTTGGTCCCTGTGGTTGCTGCACACCAGGTGCCTCTGGGCTGAGGCAGAAGCTGCACGGACATTTCCAAGATCACACCTTCAAACTTAGCCCTGAAACAGATCTTTTCCTTGTGTTTGCCTCTCGGCTTCACAGGCCGCTGCCAAAGCAGTGCCCCTGCAGTCCTTGAGAGCTGGAGTTGTAAACAAGGCAGATTTTCCAAGGGAATTTCCAAAAGGCACTGAGATTCCCAACCCTCGGTGGCTTTCAGCTGCGCCCCTTACTCAAACGTGGTGCACTTCAGGGTGTATTTCAAAGAAGGTGATTGTCCTGGAGAGGTACTGGGTTGTTAATTATTCAACATTGGTTGTAGGGGGGGGTTGCAGACCATTAATGAGGGCAGAATCACATGGCAGCAGCACATCTGAGGGACCCTGGGAGATACATGAGCTGTTCATGAAAACTATTTTATTGTAAAAAGCGTTTAAGGCATCCTTTAAACTGCTCCTCCTCGGCATGTTTTATTAGCGATTCGTTTCTGTCACAGCTCAGGTCAAGCTACTGTAGGTCTTGCAGCGATTTTTTTGGGTTTTAATATGGTTTTATTTAATTGCTGTCTGGAAGATTGTTTTGAATCCTCTGTGTGCCCTGTTAGCGGCTGTCTGGGTCCTCTTCCAAGCTGACCTTGCACAGCAAAGCATGAAACTTGACTGTGTTCAGCCTTGTGTGACTGCCATTGCTAAAGGACCACTGCCACACACTGGCAAACTTGGAAATATCTAGTTGCCTGAAGTACTGCTGATGGGTTTTTTTCCTCATCCAACATCTCTTCTTCCCAAAGGATTTGTGTGGAAACAAGATTTCTTTCTTTTCTAAACCAGATTGATCCCTCTGCCTGATTCTGTCAGAGATGCTGCACAATTTGCTCCACAGGATGCCCCGAGTCAGGTCCAGTCCCGCTGTCCATGGGGGGCCGGGGGTGGCCCTTTGTGACATGGGGGCACCTTCCAGGGCCCTTTGTGATGCGGGACATGGGTGTGCCCAGAGACCTTTGTGACATCCCAGACCCCGCCCTGCCCCAGGGGTGCAGAGCTCAGCCCATCCCAGTTGCTCTCCAGGAGCAGCTCCTTCTCTCTCTCTCCTTCTCTCTCTCTCTCTCTCTCTCTCCTTCCTTCCCATTCTTTGCCTCCTCTGCCACCCGCGGATGGACCTCAGGCTTCCACAGGATGGGCAAAGAGCCCCCAGGATCCTGGGCTTCCCATTGGTCTGGCCAACCCATTTTTTTCCCCGCCCTTCTTCTTCCTTTCTTCTTCTTCTTCTTCTTCCTCTCCTTCTTCTTCTTCCTCTTCCTCTTCTTCTTCTTGGTCTTCTTCTTCTTGGTCTTCTTCTTCTTCATCTTCTTCTTTTTGGTCTTCTTCTTCGTCGTCTTCTTCTTCTTCTTCCTCCTCTTCTTCCTCTGTAAGGACATGTTCCTTGGGATGCAAGGAGTGCAGCCTGGGAGTTGCAGTTCCTGGGCAGCCTGCAGGGGCACATGTGCTGACATTGGTCAGGCGAACACGTCCTCTGGTTCCTGGACAGCACATGAGCAATGTGTGCTGCGCTGCACTGAATTGTTCAGGCAGCTATAATGAAATAAAGATTTGGCTATGCAGCTGTACCTGCCGAGTCCTGCCTCTTCATTGAGTCCTGTCTCTTTATTTTACATTAATATATCACAGATGGTGCCCTTCGCGTGGGGCACAACCTACATTAGGATGTAGCTTTAAAAGCCTTGTAACAGGGCGACTCGGTAGTGTCTGGAATGAGTTTGTTTTAAAACTCGGGGCACTTTTACCAAAAAAAAGCCTTAAAAGCGTCTGATCTCAGCAAGCAGCTGAGAGGCACGAGATTAAACCGAGCTCAGAAAAGACAGGAAGTGCCCTGATCCAGGAGGAGAGAAAAAGCCGAGAGAAGACGGATCGAGGGAGAAGCTGCTGCCACAGAGGGAGCGGGGATCGCTACAGCCTTAAGGGCTGTCCTGGTTAGAACAGCTGGGACCAGCTCATCACTGCATGGGTGTAACCCAAAACTGTGTGTTCTAGAGCCTTCCATGCCATTGCCCAGAAACTGTTATCAATAGACCATTTACACCCTCTGCCCAGAGCACCCTGACCCCTCAGGCTATAAGCTGGGTGTTAAGAGGCCTGCAGGATAGGAGGGTGCTCCTGTCCTCACACCCTTTGTGGAACTCCCTGCCCTGAGGGAGTCACTGGGCATCCCCTTCCCTTTTCCTTCTCCTTCTCTGTCTCCTTCTCCTTCTCCTTCTCCTTCTCCTTCTCCTTCTCCTTTTCCTTCTTCTTTTTCCTTCTTCTTTTTCTTTTTTTTTTCTTCTTTTTTTTTCTTTTTCTTTCTTGCCATTCCACAGAACAGTTCCAATTCAAGGGTAGATTGGTACAGAAATCCCCCCCAGGCTTTCAGTGCTCTCTCTGTTCCTGGAAACACGACTAAATCTGTCTGACAGAAGGAGATGTTAACACAGGTTGGCAAGAAAAACATCACTCAGGCTTCAGGTTCAGCTTGTGCTGACACTTCTCAGGCTTTAGAGAAGGGCAGATCCTGAACTGATCACTGGGGCAGACACATGGGGCTTGTTTCTTCATCACTTCAACTCCATCATTTTGTGATGGAGCCACTCCATCAGTGACTCTGTGGTCTGAAACACAATTCTGGTCTCTCTCTTACTACCCTGAGCAAATGGTTTACACTCATGATTACAGAAGTGTTTTTCATTTCTTTTGGTATCCTTGGGTGCCCTATTTACATGTGACTATTTTCTAGCTGGACTTTTTTCTTCCCTGAAACTAAAGTCCACTACCCTCTGCCTTTTTTTTTGTAAGAGTTCCTCAGAGCTCTGTGCTGGGTGCCGTGGTTTGTAGTGAAAGCTGAACCCATAATAAGTGGAAGTTAACAGGACACAGACTTTATGTACATTTTGAAATATTATCATTTCAACATTTCCTTTAAAGCATTTTCATGTGTATTCTGGAGTTATTTTTCTCCTCCTCAGGCAATGTCTTTGAGGCTGAATCTGCTTTTTTGCCCCACTTGGGAGACACTTCACCTGATTTTAAAAAGAATTTACAAGCTGCAGCACTTCTCCCTTTCTCTGCAAACACAGATCTAACAGCTCTGATTAGAGCAGTGCCCCAAGTCTGACTAAATGCCTCTCAGGTAGAAAACATTTCTTCTTCTGTAGCTGTGCATCAACAAATGTTCAAGGCTGTTACCAACGAGGAGAAAACCTGATGGGAAGAGAAATTTTGTTATTACGCCCCAACTACTCCACCTCAGCTGAGTGAGAGGTGGACAGAGACCCCTCACATCTGTGCCTTTCTGATTAACTACAAAATACACCAAATAACAAATTGAATAAGCTCCTAAAAAAAAAAACCAAAAAGAACTAGGAGCTGTTTCTATTTATCGCTCCTAAGCCTTGCAACAGTGACGGCGTACTTCATGTGACTAAAAAGCATCATTCCACCTTTTCTTCTTCTTTTTTTTTCATGTTTCTCACATCAAACCCTTGAGCTCTGCTGACTTACAACTCACCTGCCACAGTCCTTTCACGAGCACATCCCAAAACCTGATGCTGTGACTGTGAGACAGGGGATTTTTTTTTTTTTAAATAAATGATCACATAAAACTTTTGCCTAAAGACTGTGGTCAGCTTCAACTGCTGTGACTTTGTTGCTGCTGTTGTTACAACATTTTTCTGACAGCAAAAGCCTCAATGTAGAATCGACCTTCCAAACACGCTGAAGTTTTGCTTCTATGTATTTTGTGTTGGTCACCAGGTTTGTAATATATAACGGCAAACATTTCTGCCTGAGTGTGCTGCCTGCACCCAGAGGACTGACTAAGACAGAATTTTTATGTCTAAATGATCCCCAAACCCCTCAGCTCCCAAAATCTCTGTGTGGAGTCACGTGCCTGAACTTTGTTGGTGGGTGCTTTGGAAAACAGGACCAGACCAAAGGTTTTTTTTTCCCCCCTCTGGATTTAGAAGTTCCATGTGGATATTCAATATTTTTCTGCAGTATGTATAAAAATTTGTAGACTGTCATTTTTCCTGCTTGGTTTTTCACATTTTTTGCTACATCTTGCTTGTGCCGTGATTTCCTAGGAGTTCACTCTCCTTTTGTACTAAGGGACTGTATTTCTTAGAAGAACTTTGGTTAAAAGACTTTATTTTTCACCAGATTGTGATAATAGGTGATTGTGCAATAGGTTGCTTAATAATTAATTATAGCTGCGTGGTAATTTAAATAAACAACACCTGGAGAGTCCATTTCTCTCAGAAAGCCCTTCCACCTCAAAAGCCAACACATCAGGGAGCAGTTTTCCTGAAGCATCAGCATGATGGGATGCAAATTCCTTCAGCAGCACAGCCTAGGGAACAAGAGGAATTATCCCTGAGATACAAGAAGCAGACCAAGAGCTCTGAACTGCTGAAGTAAGACACAATCCCTGTTGTAATTTCACAGAGCAAAAGGAGGAGAAAAAAGAGCTACAGGCTGTGAAACAACCAACCTGCCAGAGAGCCATTCCTTTCAGAACCACACAGTCCAACACCAGCAAAGAGCAGGGACTATTATTAGAACCCAGACCTTGATACAAAGAGCTTTTCCATCAATGACAATGCTGAAATTTCACTTAGAGCAGTTGGGATGCCAAGGAGAGATGTGAATAAAGACCCAAACAGCTTTGAGTGCCAAAGACCAAGCCCAAGCAGCTCGACCTGTCATGCAGGTCCTGGTCACAGAAATGCCTTTTCACACAGTTTTCTTGGCAGCATCACTTTTATACTCAGCTTGATGTGTAGCTGAACATCCTTTCCTTAGCTCTTCTTGCTCTGTTCCTTTCATGCACAGCAGGAGAGCGTAGGCACAGCTCTCCAAACAGCCTCTCAGCTTCCCTCAGGAACCAGCCACATGGCAGGAATAATCTCCTGCCTGTGTTCCCACGTGGTGAGCTGATCTCCTTGGGTCCTTTGCAGTGTGACACGGCCCAGCTTCCACTGGCTGGGGGCAACTGGACAACCCTTGGTGCCAGAGCCCTCTGCCTACACAGTTCTTCCTAAACACCTTCACCCCATTTCACTTAATTTGACTATGGGATTTCTCGTTCCATCCTTGAAAGTGTCTGAAATCACTTTTCAGAGGAGAGTGATGGAATAAGGACTATGAAGATGCCAAAGGGATGGAGCATCTCTGGGAGCAGGAAAGGCTGAGGGAGCTGGGGCTGTTCAGCCTCCAGAGCAGACACTGAGAGGGGACCTCCCCCAGGTCTGTAGGGGCTGCAGGGAGGGGGCAGAGGATGGACCAGGCTCTGCTCGGGGGGGCCCAGCAATGGCACAAGAGGAACGGGCAGGAACTGATGCCCAGGAAGTTCCACCTGGACATGAGGAAGAACTTCTTTGCTGGGCAGTGACCCAGCATTGAACAGAGACCAGAGAGGGTGAGGAGTCTCCCTCACTGGGGATGTTCCAGAACCCTCTGGACACAATCCTGTACCATGTGCTCTGGGATGGCCCTGTTGGAGCAGGGAGGTGGGACCAGAACACCCACTGTGGGCCCTTCCAGCCTGATCCATCCTGTGGCTCTTTGACCTGGTACGTCCTAGCCCAACATCATTATTGAATTCATCAGTCAGTAAATCCTGCCTCAGTTCTGTGCTCTGTCTCTGCTGCTCATTCACCTGCTGGGATAATTTCTACTTCTGCAGCATCCACTTTTCCTGCAATGCTCAGAAATCCTCCTGTCTGTCTGTGCAGGAGGCACTAAAATGCCAAATGCCAAATTGTTGTTCTGTGCTGTGCTGGGACCATCCTCGGCACTTCCTGGGGCATTTTTTATGTCTGATTTTTGATTCACCCTGCTGAAAGCTGCTGGGAGCAGAAAGCACATTTTCCCTTGTTTCTTACCCTGCAACTCAACACAGCACAAGGATTGTGTAACCATGAGGGGCTGTGTGTGGTGGCAGCTGGATTTCTCACCTTGTTTTGCAGTGGGTGGCTCCCTGCACCT
Organism: Manacus vitellinus; assembly: GCF_001715985.3. Classification (NCBI taxonomy): domain Eukaryota; kingdom Metazoa; phylum Chordata; class Aves; order Passeriformes; family Pipridae; genus Manacus; species Manacus vitellinus. Next base: position 450,273 of record NW_021938835.1, read on the forward strand.
TGTTCTCCCCACAGGGTCAACCCAGCAGGCAGATACAGCCTCAGACTTCATTGAGAGACCCACTTTGTACCTGAGGGAGATGATATTTCCACGTAAATCTTCTTTGGAATGGGTCATTTCTGCAACACTTTTAAAATCCTGATGCTTTGCAATGAGATGAGTTTTTTGGGAGGGTCCACCTTTCATCCTGACGTGCTGTTGTGCAACCTTTGGAGGAGCCTCCTGCTTTTATGAGTCTGCTCTTCATAACTCATTTGCAAAAGAGAGCTCAGCACAGCCAAGCTCAATAGAAAGTATTCTCCTGGGGCAAAGAAGTGTTCTCTGGGTTTTGGTTATATTTGCAGCAGGCAGATGAAATGCATAAATTAAAAGGATAGGTGGAGGCTCTGAAGAGCTTAGGCCAGCCAGGGTACTCAGACACTACGTACATTTATTAAGGACAGGGATTTTTTTCACAGGGAGTGTTGCTGTCTCACAGTCTGACTTTCACAGCTGCAGCAAAACACACGGTGGCATCTTGAAGGCGCTGGGACCGCAGTGAAACCCCTCACTTTGAGTGCTTCCCTGGTAGCAGACCTTGGCAGAGAGGAAATCCTGGAGCAGACTGGGAGCTGAAAGCAAGCACAGCTAAATGGCACAAGATTTAAGTGCTGTGAATGGGGAGTTTGTCTCCGAAAGAGCCGCGCGGGCCTTTATCCAAAGGGGAGAGCGCTGGAGCTGGTGGGGTTGTTGGGGGTCTTCACCCTCTTTTACCAGCACAAGGCTGCCTGATGAGCACCCCGGGTGCAGGCTGGGGGCTGGCCAATAAACAAGGAGTGCCTGTCAATCCCAGCATCGTCCCTCACGCCGGGAGCCAGCCGCGATTCCACACACGGGGAAATGGAAACCAGACGGGAACCTCTCCAGCCCCACTGGGCTCGCCTTCCACCGGGTCTGCAATTAATTAAGACTGAAGGGGAGGTTTTGAATAACCCCTTTGTGGAACAAAGTACACGCAGTCAAAACCCAGCTGACAAACACAACAAAACTGACTTCATGGTTTCTTATGAGAAAACCATTAACGGGCCAGGGAAATGAAGAAACACTTTGTTCGAGTCGCTGGTGTGAATGCAGCATATTCAGATTACAAAGCAGTCTTGCCCTGGTGTAATAAATATCATGTAGCTTTATCCAAGGGTAACCAGGTGTATAAAAGCCAGGAATAACACATTAGGCTTTAAGTTAGCATACAGTGCCTACTATTGCATTCTCACGGAGTTCAGCGCTTCGACAGCAGCCGATGCCTCCGATGCAGCAAGTAATGATGGGGTGGTCACCTGATCCCCCTGCCATGGCTCTGGCCTGATTTCAGCTCTTTGTCCATGCCCTCCTCTTGTGTCAGCACCCAGGGGACAGCTGGGCTGAGAGTTAAAAGGTTTAATAAAGAAAGATCTCCTTTACCTCGGTGGTACGTCGCCTTCTTTTCCACAGCGGCTGCTGACAAACAGTGGCAGGTTGCTCAAACAGTCAGGCGGGAAGGAGCAGAGAAACAAGATTGTATTTGGGGACAATATTTACAGTCCCCAGACCTTAGTCAGGTGGACTTTAAGAGTGTGTGTTGTGTGGCAGGTCAGAGCAAAGAGTATCATCCAAATGCTCCTTGAGCTCTGTCAGCCTTGGCACTGTGATCACTGTCTTGGAGAGCCTGTTCAGTGCCCAACCACCCTCTGAGATCCAGCCTAAACCTCCTCTGACACAACTTCAGGCCATTCCCTTGGGTCCTGTCACTGCCTCTCCTCTTCCTCTCCTGAGGAAGTTGTAACTGCAGTGAGGTCTCCCCTCAGTCTCCTCTTCTCCAGCTGAACACACCAAGTGTCCTCAGCCTCTTCATACAGCTTCCCCTCAAGGCCCTTCACCATCTTCATTGCCCTCATTGCTCCTTGAGACCTAATTCAACCAAGGAACCCAAGTCCCTTGTGGAAAAAGGCAGCCACTATGGCAAATCAGCATTTCAGTCACAAATCTGGGTGATTTTGGTAATCCCATTGTTAACATCAAGAAACACAATAATTGTTAAGCTTAGAGTCCCAAGGTGAAATAAACTCTGATCCACACACCATTTTGAAAACTTAATTATCATTAAGTCCTCAGAAAAATCAGCACAGCACCGTGTCATCTCCATGGTTTGACAGCAGTTGTTCACATTTGTCTCCATCATCTGGAAGACTTTGATGCCTCAAGCGTGCCAGGTGGGACAGCAAATAATCAGTTTACTTCCTCCCTCTCCCTCATTTGAAATGTGTGATCCTAGGGGTTATGGTTTATAAGCAGGCTTGGATCAGGTCCTCCACTGGGTGTTGTAGAGACAAGGATCTTTATGTGGACTCCCTGTCAAAGCCAGCTGGGACTATTAATACCAGCCTTGCTTCATCAACCCCTTTTAGGTTTCCAATACTAATCTTTTCTGGCCTTTCCAGTTTTTGTCTTGAGAGACCTTGTCAGTTTGATCTAAAAAAGATGGCCTGGACAGAACAGATGGATAGAACTGAAAGGCCTGACTTTTCCTTCCCCAAGGTCACTGCAAAATTAGCTGATACACAGATAGCCTTGGAAAGATTTCTCACTGCCAGCCAGTCATGACATTAAGTATCCAGAAATGTTAGAGATGAAGTCAAGCTTTTTCAGAAGATGAGATTTAGATTTGAAAGGGACCACTGAAAAGCCAACAAAGTGATTACTCAGATGAAAGAGGAGCATTTCCTAAGGAACACTCACGCTCGTGGTTTGCTCTCTTCTCCTCTACTTACTGCAGGCTTGGTCTCTTTAGATCATTTGAGATGAATGGTTTCAGCTGCCACCCCTGGGCAAGGTGGGACTGTGCCAGGGCCATTATTACTCCTCCAAATGTACAAGATACTTTATTTCAGTGATTTGCCTCCTCGAGCACTTGCTCAACTTACAGTTAACTTTGTTTCCAGCCACTATTTCTTCATAACTCACCACAGCTTTGATCAGAGCTTTCCTTCTTCCCTCTGGTGAGTTTGGGTCTGAGTCTCACACGGTGACTTTCTGCTCCCATCCTGAGGATGAGCCATCCCTTCTCCCAGTTCAGCTGCTCCTTTAAGCCCTTCAGGGAATACTGAGGAACATGTTGTTTCTTCCCCCTCCACACACACACTTTGACCAAACCACAGGCTTTGTCTTAAATATCTGCTCTGGCAACCACAACACTACAGGAGCTGCCTCCTTCCTGGCTCTGTCCCCAGATCCTTGGGGTAAATCATTACATCACCCTGTTATAACCCACTGAATGCAAGGACCTACTCAGCATTTTACCTGGTGCTGTCATTTTTTGTGCATGGTGTGAGTCAACAGGACACAACCTGACACATTTGCACACTCAAAACTTCAAAAAGTTTCTGAATGGATCCACCAGCTCAGCCACACATTTGATGATCCTCATAAAATATGCTAAGAGTGATATTTTTCCCTTAGGTTTTTAAGTGATACCTGCACAAAAAATTTCTCACCAAGCCCTTTTCAACACAACAGAAAGGGTAAGTTGTGTTTGCTCCACTCAGACTTCACAGAGGAGGATTTCCCTTTTGCCAAGAGAGACCAGCACTGAGTGTTTTGCTGAAAAAAACCCTAGATGGACAGAGCTAGGAACTGATGGGGAAAAGGATGTATGACTGGAAATTAAAGGTCGAACTTAATTAGTAATTATACTTACAGTCATTTGGGCTCTTGTCTGTCACAGATTTGTTAAAAGATCAACTGCTTCACTTCATAGTCAGGAAGACAATGTTGTTCCCCTGAAGGGAGCATTGCTTTCTACAGATCACTGAGCCCACAAACCAGGAGAATGAGACCAGAAAGGAAAGGGAAGAACCTAATAAAAATGTGATGAGGAGAAAAAGAGGGGAGAAGAATAAAGAGCCCTTTGGCTGACAAATCTTAAGACACAGTAACCTTTACAAAATTTAATAGTTTTACTATTCTGCTGTTGGAGACTGACCCAGGATAAAAACAGACTGTAACTTCATCAATTCTCCAAGAAAAGTGATGGATAAGGTTTATTTTTCTATATAGTTGTGATTTTTGAGGTGATCAGTGCAAGATGCTTTCACAAAATCAGCCTCAGAAAGCAAAAAGGTGACGAGAAATCAACGAAAATCACAAGTCCTTATAGACTCTGGAACACAAGATCAGTTAAAGTTACTACTGGTACATGGGTTCATTGAAGCCATTGCAACACAAAAAACTGTTTAATCAACAGTTTGTTCTTTCTCAGTGTCGTGTTCTTCCTCCCCTGTTATTTTTTTTAAACACAAACCCACACATCGATTTTGTCCCGAGTTCTACCAACACATAAATGTTGTTCGTGTTTCTGTGAGTGGGACAGTTTATTACAGCAGTTTCTGTCAGGCTGCTGCTCTGCCTGAGAATGTTTGCAGTGTCAAAGCAAGGAGGATGTGAAATCCTGCTTGAAAACTTGTCCATGGAGTATAAAAATCCACATTCCTCAGCATTTTAAGGGTTTGATGAGAGCACTGGAGCTTAGGGCTGAAGGCAAATCATGATGACTCCGCCCAGTCAAAGCCACTAGAAAGCTCAGGGTCATCAGAGGAAGAGTTCTTGAAATCTTTGCTTTAAAAGAGATTAACGAGGTCATGAAAAGGTTCAGCTGCCTGTGGCAGACTATTCCTTGGGCCTGGAGGCTCTGCATCATGCCAAGCACCCATCCAGGGACAACCTGGTGTTCCATCCTGGATTAATTTTGGATAGTTGTAACAATCTCTTCTGCAACCTCCAGCAGGCTCCAAACTGCAAAACTGCCCCACACAGGCACTTGAGCCATCTGGATTTGCATTATCTACACTGGGATGCAGGAACAGGAACAGGGGCCTCTAGATGTCCCTTCCAAGACAAACCTTCCCACAATTCCATGAAAACATGGCATTTCTTCTATTGAACCCATTAGCATTTGACCTCCATTCAAAGCAAGCTTCCATTATGTTCAAATAATTTTCTTATTTTTTCCTTCCATATCAACCCTAGAAAAATGTTTCTTGGCCTGTTAAAAAGAGGAACACAACATTTGACAATTATTTAGTTTAACTGAGCACCTGCTGCCTTGCTGTGATGGAGAGAGAAGTACTGTGAATTCACTGCACCTCTAAAAATAGGAAGGGACTGAAGAAAACCCTTAAGAAATCCTCTGTGTATGATTCCTGAGAAGTACACTCATTATCCTGCTAGAAACATCAGCTGTCAACTAAATGTGACTTGGGCACATACAGGAAAAAACCAACATGAAACATATTCCTCTGAGTGTCTGGGGATGATATTTCCACACCTCTGAGAGCTGAATCATATTGTGCTTCCATTTACAAAGCTCCTACTCACTCCAGGAGTCAAGGATGCTCGGGAAGTGCATATTTAAAAAAGAAAGGAAGCTTTTGCCACACAAGCAAACAGCAAGGCAAGATGTGATTGCTTTACAACTTGAAAGTAAGGAAGAGTGAGGTGGACTGGAGACCACAATGGGCACGGCATCAAAGGAAAAAGCAACAGAGAACTTGAATTCTCTCCCACTATCTTTTTCTTTGGTGTTTTGATTTGTTTTTTAACTCTTGAGCAACATAAATACATCCAGAGATGTATTTGGACCTCCCTTGGTAAATGAAGAACAGTTAATTTGTATTTTTACTTGGATATGACAGTAGATCATGTGCTGTTTTCCACCTGTCCATGGTCTGCTCAATGGTAAATCAAATTCATCCCACACATACAAGAGTAAAGAATTAAATCTCTCCCACAAGGCCTGGGTAAGCTGTTTTAGGTTTCAGCACAACCGATCTCATGGTTTCCCCACTGTTAGGAATTCAGAATCACAGAATCATAGAATGGTCTGGGCTGGAAGGGACTTTAAAGACCACCTAGTTCCAACCTCCTGCCACAAGCAGGGAATCACCCTCTGGAAGTTCCTGGCTCTCTCCAGTGACCAGGAAGGGGGTTTCATGTGAGGCATCATAGTAAACAGCAGCTTTTTGTTGTGACAGCACAGTCTCATTCAAGACACTTCCCAAATCACTGTTTACTGTGGTGACCAGGGGGTTTCCCCCAGTGTTGCTCTGGGAAGTGTGGGTTTGTGTCCCAGCCACGGAGGGAGGGTTGGATGGCTGACTCCTGCAGGAACTCCAGCAGGAACTCCTGCAGGGCTCCAGCTGAGTCAGAGCTGCTCATCAAGCAGTTCCTCTGCAACCTGATGGCCAGAGAGGCCCTTTCCTCATCCTTTTTTGGGTATAATCTGCACTTCCCATCCCACTCTTCCCAGGCCTTCCCTTTCTAGGAAGGCTTCCCTTTCTGAGCTCAGTGCCAGTGCTCTCCTTTGGCATTCAGGGAAGAGAGAGGAATGCCAAGCAGAAGAATTCCTCCACCATTGGATAGAAATCCTGGTGGAAGAAAAGCAAGAGGAGTACCAGAAATGCTTGCTCCAATCACACAGCCTGCACTTGCTGCCTTTTTCCCAGACATACAGGGTATGTCAGAACAACTGTGCAGGAATCCCAATTTCCTCTGGAGAGGAGCCACCTCCCTCTGCTAAGGCAGTGGGAAAATTCCAGCAGGAGCAGGGTCACAGGTGGGATATTCCAGGTGCCTGAACTCACATGGCTCTGGCAGCTGCTCTGCAGAAGGCTGTGCTTTGTATTCAGGGATGAAATGCAAATGCAACAACAAAAAAAGGGCCTATTCCAACAGAAACACCTGTTTCCCACAGGACCACGAATCTCCAGGGCCGTTCTCCTCACAGGAGCTGTAACTCATTAGCAGGGAGACAGCCAGCCTTGCAAAGGGCATTTGAGAACACGTTAGCAGATGTATCAGCAGGCTGTTGAGGTGTTTAAAAAACACATCCAGAAAGGTGCTGGCTATTTGAGATGGTTCGTGAAGAAAAAAACTCACTTCACTCCCGAAGCCCCTGAGCTGCAATGACCTGGGCAGACACAATCCTCTGCCTCCTCCAGGTGCACCCTGTGGGGAAAGCCAGTGGTGCAAGGAAGACCAAACCAGTGCCTTTGGCAGCAGTGTGTGTGTGTGTGTGTGTAGAGGAAGGAAAAGAGAGGAGAGAGAGAAAAAACATCTCATATTCTGCTCCCAGTTCAACCAGGAAGCCACTGGCAACAGCCCCTGTGCTGAACCACTCCTGTGTTTGTTTGCTTGCTTTGCTTTTTAAAGAAAGGTGTCACAGCAGAGCTGGGGCTGCACCACGACCAAAGCAGTGGCACCTTGGAGGGATTTTCTTGGGATAATCATCGAACCTGGTAGGGAAATGGAAAACCATCGTGCTCATGGTGCCCTCTCCCCACCCCACAACACTTCCCCCCAGAGCAGGCTCCCCATGAGCAGCCCTTTTTCCTCCTCAGCCCGGACTCCCAAAGCTCCTCAACCCATATTTCAGCAGGGTTTCCCACTGCCTTCTCCCCAGGATAATGGGTTTCCCTCGGCACAACTTTACCCTGCAAACAGGCAGTGCCAGCTACTCACCCTGCAGAGGAAAACTCTGTAAATGCCACCTCTTAGGAGCTCTCCCCAAGCAATTAATGAAATATTCAAGGATTTATTTTTTGTTCTAATAATTTGAGGAACAACACTGCTCTACAGTCCTGTCCTGACTTCCCTGGCAGCTTTATTCTTGCCTTGAAATAATATTACCCTTTGGGGGATCGCTCTCTCCCAGGAAGATTGTCCTTAGAGGGGAAAAATGTGCAGTGAGAGAGATCAGACCAACACCCACCTATGAAGGAACATCACACTCAGCACTTTATCAGCTTTTCAGAGCAACACGTGTTTGAGAGAAATGAAAAATAAGAGACTTTTCTGTTTTAAGAGGTAGGGAGGTCCCAGGATCATCCAAGCCCAACTCCTGGCCCTGCACAGGACACCCCAAGAATCCCATCCCTGGGAGTGTTGCCCAAACCTTCCCTGAGCTCTGGCAGCCTTGGGGCTGTGACCACTGCCCTGTAGTGGGGTTATGGGAATGACATGGAATTTTAATATCTGTGTAAATAAAGAGTGCTGGAATAAACATCTTCTCCAGGGAGGGAAGCACGGACTGATTTTGCAGAAGGAGATAAGATTTTATGTTGTAGCTGTAGCCTGATGGCAAAGAAAGGAGTTGCAGAAGAAAGAATATCACACTGGCTTGGGCCTCTCTCTTCATACCCATGGGCAAATAAGGAAAATATTACCATTCAGCTCAACACAGGCACTGCAGTTTAGCCATAGGGTGGTAATCCATGAAAAAAAGGGATGAGGGACATGTGTAAGTAAGAACTCACACCAGATCCCTTCCACTTCTCCCAGTGTCCAGAGGTTGTGTTCCTCCAGTTCCTGTTGTGTCCTGCAGAGTGCTCCATGAAAAAAAAAAGAAGTATTTTATTTTCCTAAAGTTTGTCCAGCTGTTTGGACAGCATAAAACTTTCCAGGACAATGTTTGGAAGAGAGGAATCCTGTAACATCATCCCCTTCGTTTAGGGCCTCTGTTGCTTCCCCGTCCAAACGACACGTGGACAACTTTTTAATCGGTTAAAAGGAGTTAAATGGGGAAAAAAAAGAATAAATAAAGGAAAAATCTCACCCCCCAAACCCCTGGGTGAAACTTTAGCACCCCAGCTAAGAGGAAGACGTGCGTGTCTTTGTTTTAGAGCCGTTAAAACCAGGATCCATTGGGTTCCATGGATTACTGGAGCACCCAGATTTTTCCAGAAATGTCAGACAAGTTCACCACAGCAATTAAGTTGTCTACCATCTGTAAAACATTTGCCCAAGAGTTTTCCTAGTGGGGTTTTTTTTTCTCCCCCTGAACTACATTTAACTTAATTCCTTCAACATTTTGCCTGTCCTTCAAGCCCATGTACATTAAGTATCCCCGAGCTGGCTGGATTTTTGAGGGCAACTTTTCCTTCTAAGGATTAGTTGTGCACCGGTGCACTGAAATTTTATATACAGAGTAACACTCTGAATATGAATTATTTCTTGAGGAACACTGTGCCTATTCTTGGGAATGGAGAAGTAAAAACTTTACTGGGAGTTTCAGCCAAGGAGCTGATATTAACACCCTTTATTCTCCTCCCAAATGGTGAGTTATTTTGAGAATACTAGACCAGGCTCGAGCTTAATGTCTCCATCACACTGTATAAAAATGCCCTGCAAGTAAATATGTGCACTCAGCCAGTGACAATGAAAGACATGGATCTGAATTCTTGAGCACACTGGAGAAAGCTTTCAGTTTTCCCAGGAACATTTAGTGTACCTTGTGGTCCAAGGAAAACAGTGGTTAGGAAAGCTGAAGGATATTCTTTATGTCTCTCCTCCTTGCATATAAACTGGTTGTTCCCAACTGCCTCACGCTGGTGGGTGTTCTCACTTTTCACTATGGAAACTGTATTTTTTTATGGAACTCTATAATTACAGATTGCTTATGTGACAAATAATCAGCCAGTCTGCAACACTGAGTTATTTTCTCTCCCTCAGCATTTATGCTTGGATTGCAAATTCTGTTCTCCCATCGCATACCCAAATACTGAGGTTCCTAAAATAAACCTCCAAAAAAGTTATTTGTTAACAATTAAAGGCAGGAGGGTTGGGGGAACAAGCTTGTTCTTGTCACATATATGTGGCAGCCCCTTTTGGAGACTGATTTTGACAGAACTGGGAACAATTTTTGGGTTGTTAAGCATTGCCCAGGGAGGTGGTGGAGTCCCCATCCCTGGAGGTTTCCAAGGAAGGCCTGGATGTGGCACTCAGTGCTCTGGGCTGGGGGACAAGGTGGGGATCAGGCTTGGACCTGATGATCCTGGAAGTCTTTTCCAACCTCAATGATCCTGTGGCTCTGTGAATTTTGTGCTGCTTCTGTGACTCTGCAGAAGCATAAGGCAAGGTCAGGCCTCAGAAGAATTGAGAACTGGAGTTTTAACAAAGGCCAATAAAATACAACATAACCAAGAAGAGTTATGTAGTAATGAGAAGGAATAGCTCAATCCCTCACCTGGGTTCAGTGTAAGGCCTTTGAAATCCTTGAGTGACAAGATCTATCAGTAAAATATAAAACTTTTCTTCTGAAAGCACATCCTGAATTTTGAGACAGTGATTCTGAGCAGTTAAAAACCAGCCATCAGCCTCAGTGATTTTACAGCTGATGCTTCACATTCATCAAACAAATTAACAGCCTAATGCCCTTGGTTTCCTCTTTTGGTTTCTTGTGGTGTGGTTTTCCTATTTCTGAATGTCATCTGAGTGATGGAGCCCTTTGGATATGTTGTCCCTTTTCCAGAATCAGAGAATCCCAGAATGGTTTGGGTTGGAAGGGACTTTAAAAATCACCAAGTTCCAACCCCCTGCCATGGGCAGGGACACCTTCCACTCTCCCAGGTTGCTCAGAGCCCCGTCCAACCTGGCCTTGGACACTTCCAGGGATGGGGCAGCCACAGCTTCTCTGGGAAAGTACTGAAAAGCACAGAAAGAGCTGATTAAATGAGCTGGACCTAAAGCCCCAAGTGCCATCAGCAACACTTGCAATCCCTCCCAGCTCCAGGGCTCCTCATTTCCCATGTCCTCCTGTCTGTCCACAAGCCATCAGTCCACACACATCCCATCCTCCTCCTACTCCAGGGCTGACACCTCCTCTGTCTTCCACAGCTGCCAGGTGGAGCTGTTTGTTCTTCTTTCTATATAGAAAGTCAAATTTACAGCACTAAAATGAGGTGTCTCTCCACCCTACTTTACACACACTTTCAAAAATACTGCTGCTATTCAAAATAGTGCATGTCAGGCACTGAAAAGTAATAATCAACACTGTGGAAAACATTATTTCCACTAAAATTTTTTTACAGGACCTGGGCCCAGCGCTGCTCAAACCAAAGGGAACACACACACAGACACAGCAAAGCCATCAGAGAGGCCATAAAGCCCAGCAGCCCTGAAGAGGAACCCAGGCTCTGGAGATGAGATCCAAACATCCCCATTCCTCTGGCTCAGGAGCAGGACTGATGGAAGACAAGACGAAAAAGGGCAGTTGGAAGGATTGGGAAGAGCTTGGGGGATCAAGGAAGGGAATGGGAATGAAGGAGGCCACGAGTGTCATCAAGAGGAGGTCCATACCCTTGGGCTGGCAGGGCCACACACCCTCCCACCCTCAGAGCCACCTCATTCCCACTGCCAGGATTTCCATCCTGGAAAGGTGCAAGAGGCAAAAGTTGAAGGCTGAACTGCTGGTGCTCCCTTTCTGGGGTGAGGGCACAGGGTTGAAGGTGCTGGTACCACCTTTCCTGAGGGTGGAAATCATGGAATCATAGGATGGTTTGGGTTGGAAGGGACCTTAAAGATCCTCCAGTTCCAAGCCCCTGCCATGGGCAGGGACACCTTCCACTCTCCCAGGTTGCTCCAAGCCCCATCCAACCTTGAACACTTCCAGGGATGGGGCAGCCACAGCTTCTCAGGGCATTTATTGTTGGCCAGGCCCTCCTGGGAAGGAGACACGTGACTTGTGCAGAATAAGGAAGGGCTACCCAAACACTGGGGGCCACTTTAGACCAGAATTTTCTTGCAAGAGTTGCTCCTTCATATCAATGGAGACTCTCCTCTCCTCCACCCCTGCTCAGTGAAGCACCCAGACTGTGCTTACAGCAAACAGCAGCCAAGGGAGCAGGGAGCACCCTGAGGGAACAAGGAACCTTACCACAGGGAGCAAGTCTTCTTCCCATGAAGACTGTGCTCTTAAAAACTGAGGGACACTCTCAGAGGAAAATGAGGATAAATCATCCTGTCTGAGGGTCAACAGGGAAAGGTGGTGTGTACAGCACAAATGGGGAACCACAGAACCCCAGGATCATCAAGGCTGGAAGAGACTTTCAGGATCATCCAGTCCCACCCTCACCCAGCACCACCACAATCACCCCTAATCCATGTCCCCAAGGGCCACATCCAGACACCTCTGGAGCACTCCCAGACACAGGGACTCCACTACCTCCCTGGGACACTGATTCCAAGGCCTGAACACTCTTGCAGGGATTTATTTTTTTCCTAATCTCTAATTTGAACCTCCTCTGGTGCAATTTCAGGCCGTTTCCTCTCATCCTTTCCCTTGGGACAAGCAGAAGAGCCCGACCCCCCCTCCTCCCTGCCCCCTCCTCTCAGGCAGTTGCAGCCTCCTCTTCTCCAGACTAGACACCCCCAGCTCCCTCAGGAGCTCCTCACAGGACAGGTTTTCCAGACCTTTCCCTAGCTCTGTTCCCTTCTCTGGACACGCTCCAGCACCTTCTCATTCGATCCTTCCCATTAGACTTTTTTTTGGCTTGAAATGTCCTGCCCAGAAAACCCCACTGCTCTGCTGGCTCTTCCCCCTCTCTCCTCTGCTCTGTCTGCACCCCATCACTTTAATGGAGTTCTGCTCTCTCTCTCTATCCTGAGTATAAATTTCCCAAATTTCCCCAGACAGCTTTATCCTGCCCCAGCCTTCAGTGGTCTCTGCTGACAGCCCCTGGCTGCCAGGCCAGCCCCTCCAAAGCTCTCACCACCACACCTGGAAAAGCAACAGCCAGAAGTCCTGAACTCAGGCAACGTCTGGAGGTGCCAAGCCCAGAGGGACAACGCCGGTGGCAGGAAAAGCTGGTGCTGAAAATCACCTTTTGCCACTTCAGCTCTGAGCTCATTCCCTGTGCCCACCACAAAATTCACTCCCTGGGAGCAGGACTGGCCTGCCCGTGTGCTGTGAGGGAATTACAGCCAGAGCCTCTGGGACTGTGAGTGCCCAACCCGGCATCCTTTGGTCAGACGTAAAGTTCTTCCTGATTTCACCGATCCTGAAGGGAATCGATGGAAGGCAGAAACAACAATTTCAAATATTGGCTTTCTGTTTCTCTAGGAAGCGAATCTTTGTAAAATTGACACTTTGCAGCCAGCAAAAAAGCAACAAAATAATTCAGTAAATGAGCCTGATATGCCTTGGCATAACAGGTGTGTGCTTAGGTATGTGCCTGCACACAGGCTGGAGGTCTGCTGTTGGAATTCATATATTATCTTTAAAGTGAATTAAAATGCTGTCACTAGCAGGTTATTTTATTTTTTTTTTTCTCCCCAGATGAAACTTCTGACAAAAGAGCATAATTGAAGCAGATCCTATTCTATTTTACATGTATTTTCTGCAGACATCCATCCCTGGGAGCGTCCAAGGCCAGGATGGACAGGGCATGGAGGAACCTGGGATAGCAGAAAGTGTCCCTGCCCATGCGAGGGGGTTTGAAATGAGACGATCTTTAAGGCCCCTTCCAACCCAAACCATTCTGGGATTCTACGAAGTTCATTTTGGGCACAAGAGGAAACAGCACACCCGTGTTAACAGCAGTGCTGCTGAGCAGCACGATCCGTAAAACCAAAAACCCGGGGAGAACAAAATCGCCGCTAAAAAACATCATTCCGTGCTTGCGACGGAAATAAAACGCGGCTCCGTTTTCAGACGCCGCCAGAAAGAGAAACTTTGAGTTTCTGTGGGTGTCGTAAACCAGGATTCCAGTCCAAAACCAAAACGTCCCAGCGGGGACCCGGAGCTGAGCTGGGAGCGCTGGGGCTTCTCTCCGCAGGGTGGATTCCCAGCGCGGGGCTCCATCGCCACCGACAGACGGAGGGGTTGGAAGTGAAGCTGCAAATACCGGAGCACTTCCACTCCTACGATGTAGCAACACTGCCCTCCTGCTTCCAAGAGATTCCTGCCCTTTTCCGTCTTCAACACACCTTGGCCCTGGAGATGTCCCAGGCAGCTTCTCCCGCCGCAAACCGGTTGGGGATTTGCTCCGTGTTTCCTTCAATCTGTTGGAATCTCCCTGTGCAGGCAGCAAAGACATGTCTCCTTAGGGAAAAGAGGAAAATAAAAGCCCAAAACTTTAATTTCATGGTTTCCTCAGGGGGGGATAAACCACAGCTATCAAAATCACCTCAAAATCCACTGTTTGGTTTTTGGGTTCAGCTTTGGGCTTTGTATCTGAGCTTAACACTTTATAACTGAATTAATAATAAATAAAAATAATAAAATCATAATTAATACGTCTTAGAACTGAAAATTGCAGAGTCATCAAGGTTGGAGGAGACCTTCAGGATCATCCAGTGCCACCCTCACCCAGCACCACCACAATCACCCCTAATCACTGTCCCCAAGGGCCACATCCAGACAGCTCTGGGACACTCACAGAGACTGTGGCTCCATAACCTCCCTGGGACACTTGATCCAAAGCCTGACCACTCTTGCAGGGAAAAAAATGTTCTAATCTGAAATCTGAACCTCCCCTGGCACAATTTAAGGCCATTTTTCCTCATCCTTTCCCTTGGGACATGGCTGAAGAGCCCGACCCCCCCCACACTACAAATAAAAATTATTTATATCTGTTCTTTTCAATTCAGTTAAACACAATGGACAAGGTTTAAAACACAGGGGAAATGGATTATTGGATTAGACTAATCCTACTTTTTCTGCATTCTGTTCTTTGAGGGATGGCAGGGGGTGAAAAACACAATACTTTAACCCTGGCCAGATTAAAATTTAAAAAATCAGTGAAATTAAAATGCGATTAAAAATATTAATCCCTGTGACCCGCTCCTATTGAAACAGCTGTCACAGGCCAACAAAGATCCTGAGGGAAGCGAGAAAAAGAGAGGACATGTCCTGCTCCCTGCACTGAGTTACCTGGGCTAGTGGAAGGTGTCCTTGCCCTTGGCAGGGGGTTGGAACTGGGTGGTCTTCAAGGTCCCTTCCAACCCAAACCATTCCGTGGTTCTCTGATCTATGATGCTGCAAATTCAGGTGATGATGAAAGCCCTTTTTTTTGTGTAATACTTTACGTGAGCCTCTGCAGTTTTTTCCTTCCAGAAAGAAAAACGAGTTGGGCTGTGCAAATAAACCAAGAAAACTGGAGGGAAGGAAGGAGCAGCTTGAAAGGTGATTGTGAAAAACAAATAAGAGGAGTAATGAGGAAGGAACAGAATAAGCTTCACAAAGAAGGGTCGTGGATCAGGACTACAGGAAAGATTGGAAAGACTCAAAAGGTACAGGGAAAAAGCTTGAAAAGGTTTCTTGAAACCAGGAGGTGAACAAGATTGACTAAAAAAAAATGAGGAAAAAAAAGAGGTTTAAAAGGAAATAAATCCCTCTGTGTCCAGGTTCCCATAGATCAGGCCCTGGGTACTGCTGCTGACAAACCTGAACCCCTGGTGTTCATGTGTCCCAAACTTCTCTGTACTTCTGTCCTCCTTTGAAAGTTGTCACAGACACAGTCACACTTCAAAAGGTAAAGGTTTTCATGGTGAAAACTCTCCTCAGTTGCCACGTGCACACTCATACTTCCAAGGAAAAGGTTTATCTGGTATAACTGGCTGTGTGCTGATCCCTCAGGAAGGATGTTTCTACTTCCCAAGGAAAGGAAAAGATTAAAAAAAGCAGATATAGGGACTGCCTTTGTCTACTTCTTGCTGCAAAGTCCTTATGGTTTTCTGTTTTGAATCCAAATCATCACAAATTTGTGGATCCCCAAACTATCCACCTGAGAACTCTCTCCCTTGTCTCCTTCATCTTCTCTCATCTCTGACCAGGCCAAAGCTTTTTTTTTCTTGGGAACACCCTCAGGAATCCACACTCTCCTCCAAGCACACACCTCCCAGGTGTGGCACAGAGGCATCACTGACACCTCTCACCCTCATCCCTGTGCCAACCTCCCATCTCCCAGCAGGAAAGTTGGGTGTGCAGCACCACATTTTCCTTCCAGGGAGCCAGAAGAAAAGGAGCAGGGGCTGGGAATTCTGCTTCTGTGCTGCTTCCCCCACACCCTCCATCATCTGGCGTCGTCAAACACCCCAGCTGGGCGGTCCCACATCTATTTGCACGGGAACTTTCCTACTCATTAATTACCATTGAGCTGCACATTTGCCCCTTGCTGGCCATCACCTTCCAGGCTTCCCATACCTGTTGGGTTTTCCTGACATGTGGCATTGCTTTGATGCCTGGGAGCTTGGCTTTGTTCTGCCCTCCAAGGTCATGCAGAGAGAGCTTTTTCAAAGCTTCCTTCAAGCCAGCTCCCTGACAGTGACAAATCCTGCTTTATTGCCTTTCCTAAAGCCTCACAGCCTGTTTCCTGAGACATCCTGGTGGTGTTCTCCAATCCATCACTCCCGAAGCCAGATGTAAAGTAGCCATGGAAAGCTGTGCAAGGCCATCAAACCATATGAAGGGTTTTACAACCACTGGCAACCCACTGAACATTAAATATTGGATTGACATTCAACAGCTCTGCTGGTGCTTCCTGCACTTTGGCAGGGAGCTCTCCCCACCGCTGTACACTCGTGGAAAGGGCTACAACTCTCTTTCACAAAGAAATCTCCAAGTGGAAGGCTTTGCTTGTGCTGTGCCAGGCTCCCAGTATGCAGCCAGAGGGAAACAGAGAAATGAAACAGGACCACAGGCTGGGAGATGAGGCTGCTGCTGCTTTCCAGCCTCCGTGGAATTAGTCTGCAACTCCTGACTTACATGGCTGGCCCAGGGGAGAACGTGGGCTTGAGTTATTGCCAAGCCAAACCCACCCTCTCTTATGAGCTTTGGTTCCCTCTCCTCCTTGCACTCCCCTAAGTGAGAGCTGTGATGCCTTTGGGATTGGGACTGGCTTTGTATGCAAGGTGGGTCTGCCTTATGCCTGTTGACCTTTTCCCCCGTGCACCACGACGTGAGTACAGTTTTCTCTGAGAGGTGGTTCCTGGTCTCTGCACTCCAGAGATTCAAACACAGCTCCCAGCAGTGTCTCATACCTCCTGCCAGCTTTCAAGCACGTGGTTTCCTCAGCTCTGCATCTCTGGGTCAGGAGCCCTGTGTAGGTCCAAGGCTGCTTTTGGTGTGAGGTGCTGCAAGACCACAAGCACCAACCTGACCCTGTCACAGCTTCACCTTCCTAAAACTGCCAACACAGCACAGATCAGGGCAAAATAAATAGATCCAGCTCAAAAGGGCTTCCCCATCCCTGGAAGTGTCCAAGGCCAGGCTGGATGGGGCTCTGAGCAACCTGGGCTAGTGGAAGGTGTCCCAGCTCATGGCAGGGGAGTGGAACTGGATGATCTTTATGTTCCCTTCCAGCCCAAACCACTGTGTGATTCTATGATTCTGTGGAAGCTGTGGGGATAAGCCTGATCCCAGAGGATGCCAGGCAGCTCTGCTGGAGAAACTCCTCTTGCCTGTGCGTGCACATTCCTCCTGACTTCTCTTTTATACTGATTTATATTCACATATCCATCTTTAGGTTCAGGAGGAGACTGGTTGACAGACTCCAGCACACAGCCCAACAGAACACGCCAACAGCCCCGTGACAGGGGCAATCACCACGTCCAAACCCCCAATTTAAAGGAAGGTGACCTGTCAGCTTTGCTTACGCTGCGCGAGGCTCAGCCCCGGGAGGACCCCGGCGCGCTTCCAACACGTCCAACTAATCGCAGTTTACATTCGTTTCACTCCCTATTAGAGCTGCTCTGCTTTCCAGGAAAAGCCCAGTCTGATCCTCACCACTTGGCTGGCCGAGGATTTCTGCAGGAAACCCGAGCACCTCCTTCCCCCTGAGCGGGCTCTGCGGGTACCAGCGAGCGGGGAACGCGCGGCCGCCTCGCCGAAAAGAGGGCTCAGCTTCCTCCAGAGTCTGGAAATCAAACATATGGAGTTAGCACGGATGCTGATTGGATTTTGATTGCCCTGGAACGCCGCCAGGTTTAAAGTGGAGAGTGAGGCCTGAAAGGAAACCCAGTAGACACCAGACAATTTATTTGTTTCTGAGCGGGGGACGCGGCTGACGGGGCTGCTCCCAAGGTGGCTAACGAGAGCAGCATGTTCCCATATGGAAAACATATGGAGGGAACGGGGCCGGGATCTGGAAACGCGGCACGGGCTGTGTTATCGCGGCAGCAGAGGGAGCAGAGAGCTGGGAAAGCCGTGCCAATCACGGCAGCAAATTGCTGATAAAAGAGCTGGGACCGCGAACACTCCGGAGCTTTGGGGATAACGGAGGAGGTGGAAAGAGGGAAAACGTGCCCAGGAGTTTTCCCGCTGGTGTCTGGCAGTGCCACTCAGCTGCACGGGCAGAGGTCTCCCCGCACAGCATGACCCTACGGAACGGAAGGACTACAAAATCCTGGGAAAGGGAAAAAAATTCCCAAATTGCGACCGACAGGTACCTCCTGGGGCTGGGTCACAGCATCCTGGCGTGGCCGTGCCACGCCCACTGGAGCCCGCCCTTGGCCACGCCCCAGCTGATTCAGCCCCACCCACACCTGCAGAGACAGGGGAACAAAACAGTCCTGGAATGGAGTCAACAGAATTCCCTGAATTTAGGACAATTTTATTTATCGTCTCGACAGAAGAACTGAGAGAAATCGACCCTCTCCCACGCTTTTTGGATATTTTTAGCTTGTGGTGCTTTCACACCTTTATATTTCTCCTTTTTTAAAGCAAAACAAAAAAAATAAGGCTGAGTTTGTCTGGCTTTAAAAAACAAAGTTAAAATAACCCCCCACTTTTAAAATGGAATACTTAGTATCAGAACAAGTTAAACTTTTCAGTCAATTAAAAAACCAAACAAACCCTTAAAATTCTATTCCTCTTTTAGTTTTGTTGAGGAAGCAGAATTTTTCCAAGTTTTTATAGACCCAGAATAGCTGCTTTTCCCAGGTTATTTTGCTTCAGTCAGTGAAGGAGAAAAGAAGAAATATCCACACTGTTTCAACTCAGAGGGCAAAAAGAGAAGGAAATAATTGACCATGTCAAAGCACTGTTCATCCAGCAACCGGACAGTCACCACAGCCACGTTCCCCACTGCTCATCAGCTGCTGGGACACTCCCAGGACAGGAGCATTTTGTGGAAAAGCAGCATCCAGAGAGCTAAACCCCATGACTATATACAGGTTGTGCTACTACTCTCTGCTTTCTCACCTCATGAGCTCCTAACTTTTCATTTCTTAATGTTATGACTTGAAAGATAAAGGGAACAGTTTCATTTAAGCTGCTGTCCATGGAAAAGGCATCAGCTTTTCCACATTAACCCCTCAAGATTTACTGCTTTCCCTTTTGCTGGTGACAGTTTGGGAAATGTTTCCCCAGTTCCTTGTATTTCTACATATTCAGCTCCTGTCCTCGGTAATATTAAGACCAAAGCAGTGATTTTGTGTTTATTAAATTCTTCCATGATTTAGGCACAAAGGAAGGCTGTTCCAAAGCCCAGAGAAATCAACAGCATCTACAGTAACCCTGAGAAAAACTCTTTTGGGACAGGAATATATTTCAACACAGCTTTGACCAGCCCCAAACACTCTGTGCAGTCTCCCTGAAAGACCTTTTAAGGAAGAGCCCAGTGTGCTCCTACCCCATGTACCTTCCTACTGCTTATTCCAGGGCTGGGGCTGCTGGAAAAACAAAGTCCATAAAAGCACCACCCTTACCCACAGCTCATGGAATGGGTTGGGTTGAAGGGACCTGAAAGCTCATCCAGTCCAACTCTCTGCCATGGGCAGGGACACCTTCCACTAGCCCAGATTGCTCCAAGCCCTGCCCAACCTGGCCTTGGACACTTCCAGGGACCCGGGGCCAGCCACAGCTTCTCTGGGCAACCTGGGCCAGGGCCTCCCCACCCTCATAGCCAAGAATTCCTTCCTAAATTCATCAAATATTGAAGAGGCCACTGTTTGTAGGAGCTTCAGTTTTGCCTCTATTTGTCCAAAGATGATTTGACCACAACTTTCGAAGAGCAGAGTGTGCACAGATGTGACTGGGTTGTCTCACCTGCTTCAACCTCAGTACAGTTCCTCAAGGAACCAACATTAAGATTCCATGATTTTGCCATAACCTTCACTGTCATTGCAAGGAAAGAAGGTCCAGCCCTCACAGCCCCAGAGTAAATCAAAACCTCAGCAAGCAAATAAAACCACCCCAAAACATACTCAGATTTTAGAAGTGTCATAGTTTCTGAAGTCAATTCTGAATTTGTACTCTTAGAACTACCTACACCAACAGAGACTATCTCTCTCTCTCTCTATATATATATAGATATGTATATATATATGTATATGTATATATATATATATATGCATTTCCTTCTCAACATTGTCTTCATCTTTAAAAGCAGCAGTTTGCTTTGCTACTAAAGAGACTCATTACCCAGCCACATCAGACTGGGACTTCTGCCTCTTTCCAGCAAGTTTTCCATTTCTGGCTCTCAAGTTCTGACCAAAAAGGTAATTTTTCAATCATCAGAGAATGTGTTTGGCACTTAGGGTTTAGTGCCCTGTAATGACGTCTTTAAAGCTGGAGAGCTGAAGTGTACTTAAAATAATAAAAAAGAAAGTTGGGCTAGAAAACATAACAGCTGAGAAACTTATTGGAACAAAATACACATAAAAAAAAGGGCTTTTTATCTTTTAAACACTCAAAGAATTCTGTCCAACTGCAGTTACAACCGAAATCTTTTTTTCATCATCTCATTTTGAACACACCTTTAAAACAAACCACAACAATGGATGGAGCTTCCTGCACCCACTTCCTGCCCTGAACCCTTCTAATTCTTTGAAATAAATATGTTTTGGGTTATTTTTGTGAGGGCAATGTTTAGTGTCTGTCCCCCAGCGTGTAAACGTGTAGAATACACCAAAGGTTTAACATCTGCTCCGAATAATTTTTACAGAGGCTCTCAGGTTCTTTAAAGGTTATTAGGATATTGTACAGGTGGCCAAATTATTAAAATATGGTTTAAATTCAACACTTGTGCATTTTCATAACGTGGATCGGATTTGAAAGTCTGGAAGCCACATGTGGATGCTGGAAAACACCAGGCTGGCTCCCTGGAAGTTCCAGCATTAAAGGCCACTTCCCAAACATCACAGCTGTGGCAGCAGCACACCCGAGGTAGAAGGGATGTAAAATCCAAGGAAAGCTACTTTCCTTTCAGACAAGTGACCTTTGCCAGCAGCATTACAGCACTGCTTTCTCTGCCCCACACTGATCAAGTCAAGACCTTCCCCAGCTGAGCTTAATTTTAACATCTGACTCCAAGCACGGCGCTGCAAGTGTGTAATGCAGAGTCAGACAACTGCTTTTGATCCTGCTTCTTTGCTCAAAGAGGGAAAACTAAACGAGGGAAAACTAAACAAATGTGGTTATTAAAAAGCCCTGCATGTTCTTCACAGGTAAGACTCGGTGTTTATTCCTGTTTTGGGTTGCCTTGTATGGAATGAAGAGGAACCCTCCTGCCTGCCCAGCGGAGCGCAGGGTCCCAGCTGGGAGGGAGGACAGGATTCACATCAGCCCAAGAAAACCCACTGGTGCAGTCTGTGGTTTTGCTGGGCTGCTCTGAAGGCCACAGAAAATGGTTTTAGTGCAGAAATCTTTGTGCCTCCCTTGGGGGAAGCACTCGCTGTGTTGCTGTGGGATGAGAGGTTCCATGGGTGGTTCCCTCTGTCCCACGGTGTTCCCATTGTCTCAAGAAGCACCTCCAGCATCACCTGAGGGCTCACTCTGGTCCAGAGGAGGCCATGAAGATGATCCAAGGGATGGAGCCCCTCTGCTCTGGAGACAGGCTGGGAGAGCTGGGGGTGTTCAGCCTGGAGAAGGGAAGGCTCCAGGGAAACCTCATTGCAGCCTTCCAATAATTAAAGGGGGTCATAAAAAGGAGGGAGAGGGACATTTTATCCAGGCAGAGAGTGACAGGACAAGGGGGAATGGTTTTAAACTGACAGAAGGCAGGGTTAGATTAGAAATTAGGAGGAAATTCTCCCCTGTGAGGGTGGGGAGGCCCTGGCCCAGGTTGCCCAGAGAAGCTGTGGCTGCCCCTGGATCCCTGGAAGTGTCCAAGGCCAGGTTGGACGGGGCTTGGAGCAACCTGGGCTAGTGGAAGGTGTCCCTGCCCATAGCAGGGGGTGGCACTGGATGGACTTTAAGGTCCCTTCAACCCAATCCAAACCAATTTGATGACTCTGTGAAGTACAAGACTCACTGCTTTAACTAAAATAACATCAGAGACAGCTGAGCTCGAACCAAAACAGAGTCAAAAACCATCTCGAAATTGATACTAAATTTGATCTCCAGCATTGACTTGGGGAAATATTTTCATCCAGATTTTTCTTGGACAGTTATTGAATTGGAAGTTAGTGAAAAAGTGAAGCATTCACACTTGGTTTTTAATGGAAAGATCTCTGCAAGGAGCCTTGTAGGAGATGAAATTCATGTCCATAAACATAGCAAATGTGCTTCCCACAACACAAAGTCTATTTAAAAACCCCCTCCAGATTATTTTTTGTTAAAAAAAACCTACTAAATTTTAATAATTGCTGAAAGGAAATATTCCTCACATACACTCTCATACTTCTGTCTTCACAGAGGAGTGGAAGCACACAAAAAACTGAAAACTCTAAGAGGAGGTGCTGAATCATCTTTCCTGCTGAATCCACTGTTGCAGAGCACCCCCCCACATAAAGCAGTACAAAGCTATCCCAAATGTGCTTGTTTCCACTTGGAAAAAGAAAAGCCAATGGCCTGATGGAGCTACACTGGGAATTCTTAATTCTGGATTCAAGTTGGACAGTTTTGCACCAACACTTTCTAAGGAATGAAGAGAAGAACTGCTTGTTTCTGGCAGCAGCCAAAGGGTCTCTTGCAAGTGTCTGAAGGGGTGGGAATAGGCAGGCACAGCATTTTGTACTTCTCACTGTGCTTATTCTGCACAAAAGTAGCTTTTTAATCCCAGTCTGGAAGGGAGTTAAGTGGAGCAGCACAAAGGCATTCCTGTGGGGATGCTTCTCGGGGCAGCAGGGAAAAGCAAACCTGCCCCACAACCTGCTTCTACTTCACAACCCTTTCAAACCCTAATTTTACAGGATGAGCAGTGCTGAGGTTTTCTCTGCTGTGCTCTCACCTCTCCACAGTGGCTGCCTCTGTTCTCTTATAACCTTTCCTCCCACAGGTTTGCTTTGTTTTTTATTTTTCCCTTTAAATTAAGCAAGGCTGTACATTCACTGCTCATCTGTTCAGTAACCAAACTGCTGCCTTTAGTGATCCTGACTATTATTATTATTCATTCCCCTTTTTGTTCATTCCCTACGAAGCAGCTTTAAAGTCTCTGGAGCTGACAAGAAAAGGGTGGCTTTTATTTCATGAAAAGGGATTCAAGTCCAAATCAGACCTCACAGAATTCAAATATCAATCCTGAATATGAAATTACAGTGGTTTTGCCTCATGAAAGCACATTATAATCCTCTGATTCAAACTCAGGGGGGGATCACACGGTCCTTTCAGTAAATGCTTTATGTTAAATAACTGCCCTTTGAAGGTACATCACCATTCCTATGAAACATTTTTTATTTTAAAGCCGTTACCCAAATATCCCCCATAAAGAACATTGAAACATTTCGTTATAGTTCTATTTGAACGTAAAAAACCTTGACTTTAGCCTGTCATTCAGCTTTTTTAACCTTCTTCCACGTGCACTGTTTGGGGTCTATGTTCTTCCCTCACCGAAGACACCTCAGGATGCCTTGATGTCAAACAAGTGCTCTGCATTTTTATCCCTGAAGTTAATGGTTTCCCACAGTTTTTATTGTAGGGAATTCTCAAGTACTTTTTTGCTCATCAGCCAGTCCAGATCTATCAACAGAATCTGTGTTTTCTCTAAAGAAAGTCTGACCTCAAAGCTCTGATCTCCCTGAGCTGCGTGGAAGTGCCTGCTCATGTTGGTTGCTGCCAACATGGTGAAGCAGCTGCCAAAAAGGGGAAAAAGGGGAAAAAAAAATCTGATGGCACTGAAAAAAACCCCCCAAACATTAATTTCTCCTACTTTGGTTTTATTCTTAGCTCATTTCGATTTCTCAGCATCCTTGACACAAAACAGAAAATTTAAAAAAAAATCAGAAAGAACATGAACAAAATTCTTGCCTTTTTCCAAAATACAAATTTTCCTAGTGCCTAAAGAAGGTCATAAAAAGGAGGGAGCAGGGCTTTTTGTATGGGCAGGTAGTGGCAGTAAGATCACTGTTCTGGCATTCAAACAGGGAGATTTTGGGACAAGTCCAAATAAATCCCAGATTTCCTGGCTTGGACATCACCTTTACCTGTGTGTGTACAGTCCTGTAGTCACACACCTGAACTGCACAGGCTCCAACGTGTTCCAAGCCTAAAGCTCAATAAAGGCTCAATAAAGGGGCTTTAATCCCAGGACTTTTAGCTCAGGCACATCCCCTTGGAGTCAGAACCTTTGAGGAATGGGAGGACACATCTCCCTACAAATCTATCCTGTAGCAAGACAAAGCAGAGTAGACTTGAGAGGAGGCTGAATATTTGGAGGACACTCAGCAGAAGAAAGGTCAGAGAGTCATCTAAAAAAAGGTCCCAAGTGGCTCAGATGGTTTTAAAAACTGGGAAAAAAACCCTCTTCCAGCCTAATAGTTTATTCTCTCTGGTTTCATTATTTGCATTTAGCAAAGCCCTTAAGGAAACAAGTCTTAAACCATCAGATTTCAGACACACAGGTTTGAAGCCACCTGCCACATTTGACAAGTTTTAAGTTTATGGACTCGTACAAGTATTAAATTTATTATTATTATTATTATAAGAAATAAGAAAAGCCTTATTGCAGGCTCTTGGTAGGTACTGGAGAGCACAGAAGGGGAAAAAAAAGGCAGCAACATTCAAATATGAAAAAAACCTTCATGTCTTATGAGATACATGGGCATCATTAGTTCTGATTCCACAACTACTTAAGGGGTAAATGAGCTGCTTCCCACAACAAATTCTGGAAAAAGACAGAATTCTAAATTAAAATACCCATGAAATTCTGGAAAGAGACAGAATTTTAAATTAAAACATCTTATTTCACTGCCCTATAGTACTTACTTACCACATCATACATAAACACTTGCAGCTCTGCAGAGCTGTCACACCCCTGGAAGCAGGAATAATTAAATTAACCTTTGAGGAATTCTGCCCAATCCACCAGTTTTCAGTGTAATTTCATCTCCCAAATTGCCAGTGCTTTGTTTGTCACTTTTCTTCAAGGTGTTTAAGAGCATTCTCACACCTCAGCACACACCCAGGTGGTAAAAACTGAATTATATATAATAAAATAACTATTCTGAGAGATTGCAAACTGCCTGGGTGATCACACTGAAACCAGAAATACATTCACAGTTCCTACAAGAGCCTGCAGTTTTATTATTAAAGATATTTTTTGTTATCCACCTTATTTATTATAAATCAAACAGGTACAAGCAAGGAAATGGTGCAGCCAATGTGCAGCTTTCAGAGCAAGGGAATCCTCAGCTCACTCAAAGAAACCATTTTAGGACTAAAATGATGGACAAAAGTGGGAAAAATCCCCCCAAAAAATCACAGAAGGAACCATGGCCTGCACTTCAGGCTTCAGGCTTTGCTCCAAAATCCAGTTCCAAAATCCAGCAGCACTTGAAGGAACATTTTCTTGCTTCTCTGCAATAACATGAACAGCAATTTAAAGGAACTGAGCCTCCAGTGCAAAGTTAAACTCAGAGAACAGAATTCCCCTGGGAGCAACAGAAACACCACTTTTAATGCCACTTCCTTAAACAAAATGCTAAATTAAACGGAGCATAAACAACCCAGAACTGCACCTCAATCCTAGCAAATATTTTAAATAAACTGTTGAAATTGTTAACAACTTCCAGAGAATTTTCTGAGACACTTTAAAACCTTTTTTTTTACTTTCCTCTAAAAATCACAAGCTCTGCATTGGAGATCTTGTATTATCCCTACTGCTGCGAAAAGTTTGGAGCTTTAAAATGGATAATTGTCCTGGCAAGTCCAGCTGAAGCAGCTTGTGATCCTGCAAGCCCCTTTCACCAGTTTATTTAAGTCTTTAAAAGGCATTTTCCATTCTTTACTTACTGTATTTTGCATCAACACACACATTAAAAAATATGTGCAGACACACAAACAAAATTATATATATTTATGGATGTAAAAGGGCACAGAGTGTATCTTCATCACAGCCAAACCTTTAAAGAGCATCAGGTATTAGAAAATACTCTGTGACTGAAAATAAAGTTAAAAATAGGTGTTCTTGTTAGATTTAGACAGGGTCCCTTAACTGCATGTCCTCTTTTCCATACAAAAGGAGTTTATATGTAATTTTTAATTTATGTTTAGGTAAGACAATCCCTTCAGGAGGAGAATAACAAGCTGCTTTCCTGAAGTCACTCCAGAAAAAGTCTCCCAAGCCAAGCAGAAGGAATCCATGTGTTGGCAGTGATGAAGCTGAAAGCAACAAAAATGAGTGGAGAAGTAAAAACCCCCTGGAATTTATTCTACTTTTAAAGAAAAAAAAAATTAAAATTCCCAAAAGTCTTCTGCAGGAATAACTGGAGTTTCCAAAAGTGCAGCCTGTGGCACAAATGTCCTTGTTAAATATAGATATTATTGTGACTTTCAGTGGTTGTCAGGAACTTCTTCAACATCTTCGTGCTTTCAGATGCATCCTGGGAAAGGGAAGAGATGATCAGGATTAACCACATTCCTGGGAATAAAACCAACCCAAAAAGCCCCACTATTCCCATTTTTATTCCTCTGAATACCAGTTTTATTAAAATATTAACTGTATTAAAACAGAAACTGAGAGGAAAACCTGCTCAAGGTTCCACAGGAATGTGCAGTTCAGCCATAAAATGGGATTTATTATTTTGCATCCCTCCTCACTTCCATAGGAGAGGAAGAACCTGAGTAGTTGTTACTGTTCTCCTTCAGACTTTAAATATTTATGTACAGCCAGACTTATTTAGCAAACCAGAATAAGCTGTACTGAAAAAAATTAATTTGCAATTCCCACATATATAGCTGAAATAAATATCTCAGTACACACAGACCTCTCTTACCATTTAAATATAAGTTCAATTGGTAAAACTGAGTGGTTTGAACCAACCATACTCCAACTAAAAACATTTAGAAAGAGGCAAACCAGTCACTTCAGTAATGCCCTGATTTCACAGCTGCTTGATTGGTGCAAAAATGTTGGGAATCATCTTTAGAAATTCAGTCTTTTAGTTCCAAAAAGAAGTTATAGGTCAAAATGAGTGTTTAAAGCAGCTTTCATGTGTGGCACGAGCTACAGAGGCAGAACAGAGCCCTGAATGTAGGATGGAAAAAGCCATGAAAACAGAAAGGTTTTAACATGAGACACTTCCCCAAAGGAAACTGCAGCTTAAACAAGCACAAAAAAATCACTCCCTGATATGTTATGGCTCCTACAAGAGCCTGAAAAGTCAAAGTGAAGTTTTGAGGGCACCTGTAGCTTCATTATTTCTGAGAGCAGACATGTCACAGCAGGCACAATTCCAGAAATCACTGTCCCCCTGTCACTAAAATCCCTATTTTTCTGCCTTTTCAGATGGAATCTTCACCAACAGCAGAATGCAAGAGGTGAAAGACACACAGAAACAGCCCAAACCTCCCAGTAATTTTTAAACATGGGATTTTACCTTGACTAAACTCTTGAGGACTTTAGAGGAAAGCAGAGGCTTGAAGGCCTCAATTGTCACCGTGTCCAGTTTGATGACATCAGTGTAGCACTGGTACAGCACTGCAGGGATCTGCCAGACCTGGCAGTAACTCAAAACTAAACCACAAGGAAAAGAAAATGGGGTTTAATTTCAGCAGAGAAGGAATCTCAGCTCTGTGTATAAAAATGACAGCTTGAAAGGTGTGAAAGTTTATAAATTAACTGCTCCAGCCACCCCTCATCCCACAGGAACACCAGGAAACAGACCACCAAAAATGAGTTCAGTGCAGTTGGTGCTCCTTCCTGGCAAATATTTTAACTGGAAATTGGGTATTATTGGTAAATAAACTGTGTATTAACTGGAAAAATGTGTATTACTGGTAAAGAAAAATAATAGGAGCTTCTGCTAAAAAAGAATTAAAACCAAACAGGTACCAAAAAAAAAAGTGTGAATAAGATAAAATCATCTACTTTTAGCTCCTGCCAGACAAGTTTTTCCTCATGTTGCTATTATTTTATTCTAAAGTAAAAGCCTGAGGGGTTTATTAGATTATATAATAAAACTGAATCTAACTTTTGCATGAGGTTAATCAGTAGCATTTTGAAACATTACCTTTACATGCAGAAATAACTTTATGAGCTTTTACTTGGATGCTCAGATGAAAGTAATTCTTAATAAAACCTACTCAGTTCATCAGTAAAATTCCCAAAAACCCAACGTACAATGTGCTTTGTGAGGCTACAGTGAAGAATTTTCCAGTACTTCTGTCCCACACTTGAGGGGTAAAAGGATTTGTGGGTGGTTTTGAAATTCATCCTTATTTTCCAGGGTAAGATGTGAAAACTTCAGGGGTTAATTATCCCAAAAGGTCACTTTTCAGCCAGTTCACATGATTAAATAAGAACTCTAATTGCAATGGGATGCTCCTCCAAGTGAATTTTGTGTTGCCACCACCAGCAGCCTTGTAAATAATTGGAATTATAAATAATTGGAACTGTAAATAATTGGAACTGTAAATAATTGGAATTGCAAATAACTGGAATGGTAAATAATTGCCAAATACCAGCAGCAGGAAGATCCCTCACAATGTTGGGCTGTTCCAGCAGTGGGCAGCAAACCTGCTCCTGGAATTCTTTGGTCTTCAAGGCTTTCAGGAATGGAGATGCAAGTGTTAAAGTGGATTCCTGAGTTTTATAATCAGCCACGGGGCACGTTGAGAGGATGGTTACCTGCAAACCTTCCTTTTGCATGGAGCCAAAAACCTGGAATTAAAAAAAAAAACCAAAAAACACATCAGGAAAATTTATCTTCCCAGTGATAGCATCAAAACCCAAATATTAATTTTAATTTCAGAGCAAAGGGCAGTTTAACTTGGGGTTGCAGGACAATTTGAACCAGAAATTTTCAGGTAGAAATTTCCCACGCACTCCTCTTGGCATGAACATAAAAAAAAACCCACCCAAAAGAACAGCTAAAATATTCACCAAGTCTAGTGATTTTCTGGAGATTTTTTAGGTTTTCAGCACTGCAAATATATCAGTACTTACTATTTTTATTCGTGGTGATTGTGGGAAGAAAAAGGACTCGAAATGAAACCAGGCAGCTCACTAAGCTGCAGGACATTTGAAATGGGAACTGTGCTTTCCAGATGTTCTACAACACTAAAAGAGTCTTTATTTTAAACACTCAGATTTAATTCTATTCAAGCTGAATGCAGAAAGAGGACTTCAAATTTTCCACAGTTTTCCTCAAATTCAAAGAAGAGAGCTTTAAAGCCACTGTACAAAACATTCTCTTGGATTCATTGCTTGCCATCAAAAAAACACCAACACCAGAGAAGGAAATAGGGAATTTTTTAGATGTGACAGAAACTTGCCTGTTTCTGTCTATGCCCCAGTCACAGGAGGGAAGCTGCCTGTCCCTTCACATCAGTGTAGTAGCAAACTGATGAAAAACCCATATATTTTTGTTGGGAACACTGGTTGGAACGCTGGGAACAGTGGCTGGAATGCACAACTGCAAAACCCCGTCTGTCCTCATTTCCCAGTGATCCCTTTTCTGAGAGAACACACACAGAGGCAAAAATCTGCCTCCTGGAGAGTGAAGCTGCTCAGTTAATCAGGGTTTACACACAGGACAGGTCTGTAATTCACATTAAAAGCAACAGATCACCAGCACAACGTTTCTGCCGTGCAGTCAAACCCACCAAGAACCACGAAGCCTAAAAATACTCAGGAACACTGTTCCTGAACAGCCACACTGGAAATCACACACATCCACACACAGCTGGAGAAACACAAAATGGGGAAGCCAAGGAAACCACAGCCACCTTTCTTTCACAATCCCAGTTTAAATCAAGTGCAAGAACGTGTGGAAAACAGCAAACCCCCAGTGTTTTAGGCCTCGGGGTCTCTAAGCCTGACTTGATCCCCAGTCCCAGCCTTACACAAAGGGCTTTAGAATCTCTGCCTGTCCTTCAGCCCAGCAGAGGTTTCTAGGTGGGGAGGCAGGTTAGCAGACAGACAGCAAGATAAAATAAGCCACACCTCCCTCAGGCAAAGCAGTGACCCAAATCCATCAAGAAAATCACCAGCCACAACATTCACCCCCAGATTTTATCTTATTAAAACCAACATGATGATATTTGGAGGGACTTAGATGACCCAGCAGCCTTCCTGTACCTGTATTATGCTGGGGGGAGGCACTGGGAATATTAAATCTACAGGAAAGTGGGATAAATGCTGCTTTGGAGGCACCTTGCTCCTTGTGAGAGGCACAGAACACACCCATGAACAGACACCATCCCTCAGGATTCTCCCAACAGGTTTGGCTGGTGATTCCTTGGCAGCTGCACAAATGCAGCTGTGTTATTGTATTTTAAGGGAGGATCCTCCAGGAGCTGAAATGCAGCTGAAATAAGCCCTGGAAAATTAAAGCCAAACAGGAAAAAGGGTTTGGAAAACTGAAACTGTCCAAAAGATGCAACTGCACTGAGCTGGGAGGTTACAGCAGAGACAACTGGCAGCATCTGGAAGGAGACTCCACAGGATCTGCAGGGAGTAAATCTGTGCATCTGCTGAATATTTAAACAAAGAAAGCCACTGAGAAAAGTTATTTCCAACACTGTCATGCTCAGAGTATCAGAGAAGAGGCCCTCACACTAAGCTGAAGATCCCCACCCCTAAGATTTCATCACTCAGTTTGTTGTCTTGCCAGTTTTACCTTCTCAAGCCACTGGAACTGTTGATCCTCAGCCACGTAGCAACTACACTGGCACAGCAGAACCTTAAAAAAATTTAAAAATGGTGTAAACAAATGGTTTAAAAGGCACAACAACAGCTCATAATCATGTGTAAAAGTGATGTGGTTGTAAACAATAGCTTGTTCAGTCATTTGGGGTTTTTTAAACTCTATTTCAATGAGGATTCTTCACTTTGGACTGAGTTTCACACAGCAGAACTTCACATGGTTTTAGTGAGCATCAACCCTTGAGATTATCTATGAGATTCACCCAGAACCCTGCAGCCTGAACACTCTGTGGGTGGATGAAATTGCTCCCATTTTAACAGAGTTAAATCACAGAGGAACAAGTGTTTAAGTCACTTACTGTGGGGTCTGATATCAATCTGTAGAACAAACAGAAAGAATCTGTGGGGAGGACATTTGTGGTGCTGGATGTTCGACACCACTCATTCCACAGCTTCACCACTCCAACCACTTCCCAGCACACAGAATCCAGAATAAAAGACGACAGGAAAGCTGCAAAACCCAATAAACATCATTAACTTATGAATAATAAAATCTCTGTTGTACAAATAAATACCTGAATTAGATTATCCCTTTGCGACCTGAAGTAAAAATAACTCATTTTTATCAACATGCATTTAATGGCCAAATCCAGGAGAGATCAACAATATTAATAACCCCACTGTATCAAAATTTGTAAGATAAAGAGCAGTTCTACATATAGAGATCCACAACATCAAAAATTGTGTTCTTAGGAATTATACCATTACAGTCAACTTCAATTCCTTTAGTATAAGCTAAGGATGTGAATATTAAGTTTCTACCACTTCTTGACATACCAGATATAACAGATTAAATGTAAAAATCACTGAAGCAGAATTATTACACTGGTTATAGAAAGCAGAGAAAAGAGTGTGGCAAATATATTCATCAATCAAATTCCTGTCAAAAGCTACAGAACACAGATCCAGAACATCTATTACCATTTTTCAAGGAAAACCAAAAACCTGAACAAAAACTAAACAAGTAAACTTGGATATGAACTAAATGCCATCTAAATGGGACATAAATGCAAGCAAGACTTAAAACTTCTTCATGCCCACAGGGAAACAGCTACCAAAAAACCCTCCAGTTTAAGTGTGTGGGGGAAGAGCAGAGGGTGTTTTAAGCCTCTAGGCCTGATGAGTAAACAACCACCTGAAAAGAGGGCATGTTAGAACTGGAACGTGAAAAAGGGACTGACTGAGCAAGGAAACAAAAGTTTAATCCCCTCCCCCCAAAACACTGCCCATTAGAAATTAAAGAAATTACAGTTTACTGACCCATATTTGACAGATCCCTGTTTCACAAAACTAAACTGCACTGAGCAACTTGCTGCTATCAGCAGAAAACTTTTGTCAATTAAAGGATAATTCAGGAGTTTACCAAACAAAAGTCAGGTAAAGGGAAAGAGGAGCTGTCCCAAATAAAAGCCCAACCCAAAACATACTTTGCTTCTGCCCTTCACCTGAAAATACAACAACTTTCAGGAGGAATAAATAGCTGGCACAAAAAGCATGTTTTATATGTAAAGACTAAGTTTAGCTCTGGGTTAAAACTCTGCTCCTAAATGAGGAGCTGGACATCCAGTACCTAAAGGGGCCTTACAAGAGGGATGAAGAGGGACTTTCCACCATGACATGGAGTGACAGGACAAGGGGGAATGGCCTTAAGATAAAGGAGAGCAGGGTTAGATTG